>NC_067246.2:20673281-20976312 GCF_019359855.2 Lolium perenne | reverse complement strand
CCATGAATCTCAAGAAGAGAAAGCGCGTCAAGGAGTTGATCACCTTCAGGGTTTTCCAGCTCATATTCTTGCTCTGTTTTCCCTGAATAAAGTAAAAAAGAGTTGGTCAAGGAAAAAGGGAGCAAAGACGACACAAGGAAACGGCAAGGATCTGAGTACTTACTAACAAAACGTCGACTCTGCGACTCCAAGCGAGTAAGGATTTCTTTTTCGCGAGCAGACTGCTGAGCTATGTTCTCGCTCAGAGAAGTTTCCGCGTCATGAAGTCTTTTTCGAAGATCTTCGACGACGGCAACATCTGTTTCAGCTTTCTTGCGAGCCTTTTCGCTTTGCTCTAACTTGGTAGCGAGAGCGTCAGCACGTTTGTTGGAGTCCGCAAGATTTTCTGGCAAAATAAACGACAGTAAAATGTTATGACAAAATAATGGAGTATATTCAACAGAAGAGGCGGATAAAAAAATAGTACCTTCAAGCTTCTTGGCATGGTCACGGTACCCAACGAATTGGGTACCGAGACGGATAAATTCCTTCATCAAAGGCTGAAGAGAAGACCAAAGGAAAAGAGACTCAATATAGCCAGTAAAAGTACGACAACACCTCGCAAGAAACAAAGGAGAGCTGAAAGTATTGAAAGGCTCGGAACACAAAGAAAAAGAGTGACACACTTACGTCATCCAATGAAGGTGTCGTAGAGCTACCAGTGAACAGGATAGGCTCCTTGGCTGGTTCTACCCTAGCTCTCTTTGGTGAAGAGGCTTGGGGGCTCGCAACTGGTGTTGGATGCTCTGTGTTTTGTTGAGGAGGTGAAGTTTCGTCCCCATCAGGTTGAACTTCAGAAACAACTAAAGTACGGGACGTGCTCGTTCGAGCAGTCGCGTCAATAGGTGTATTATCATCTTCGTCATCACTACAACAAATAAAGCGACAAGATAAGAAACAATTTGAAAAAGTATCGAGAACAAACAAATATAGTGCACCAAGAACTTACGAGCTAACAAGAGCATCCTCATAAGGATTGAAAGCTCTCTTTCTAGCATCAGGTTCAACTTCTTCGGCACGCGCAGCACCGGCTTTGGAGGTGCCAGAGTCGACGACCTCGCCCCTTTTTCTCTTGTTCTTTGGAGAAGCAGCTGGGGGAGGAGAGCGTGTCGACGCGGTAGCCTCGGTTTCAATCTCCTTTTCAGAGGATGCCGCGGATTTTCGAGAACCCGCGATTTCACTCTCAGGGCGAGAAGTACCCTGGTTATCGTCGGTGACAATGGCCCGTTCTTCGACTTCCCCACCTTCGGGAAGGGGAGGAAGAGGTGACGCAGTGTCATGGTTCTGAGCAAAATAGAAAAAGTATCGACATGGAATTATATCAGTAACAACAGTTGAAAAAATAGCAGTACCAAAGGAGAAAAGAAAAGAGTGCATGAATAAACAGATGACAAAAATATATCACCTGCGGGAGCGCGTTGGTGGCGCTATATGGCGTCACACGGCAAGATGACGGGACGGCGTCTTTCTTGCTAAGCGACGAGATCTTTCGGACAAGTTTTTCTAGGTCATTGACCGATAAACTTGTCGAGAGACGATCCAAATCTTCATCGCCAGCATACATCCAAAGGGGATTTTTGCGAAGCTGCAGAGGCTGCACCCTAATCCTAAGGAAGTACGCCGTGATTTGGATACCCGACAATTCTTGCCCTCGGGTATTTTGGAGCTGGTGGATGCGTGTCATCAGCGCATCTGTCGCCGCTTATTCTTCGTCGCTAGCCTCTGCATCCCAGGACCGACGACGACAGATTTTTTCGGCACCATCAAAAGGGGGATGTTGTCTTCAACTGAGCCATGGTTCTCCTCGTGGATATACAACCATTTTTTGCGCCACCCTTGCACTGAGTCAGGGAATTTGACGTCAAAGTACTCGACGTTAGGGTGGACGCAGATAACAACGCCGCCTATGTTATAGGAAACATTGGCAGAGCCATTACGGCGACAGGGGAAAATGCGTTTCCATAGAGCCCAGTTAGGCTGGACTCCAAGGAAGGCTTCGCAAAGCGTGATGAAGATTGAGATGTGGAGGATGGAGTTAGGAGTAAGATGGTGAAGTTGCAATCCGTACATAAAAAGCAACCCCCGTAGGAAATTGTGAATGGGGGCAGAAAGACCGCGGATGAGGTGGTCGACGAAACTGACCCGATACTTGATGACCCACAAGTATAGGGGATCGCAACAGTCTTCGAGGGAAGTAAAACCCAAATTTATTGATTCGACACAAGGGGAGGTAAAGAATACTTATAAGCGTTAACAACTGAGTTGTCAATTCAGCTGCACTGAAAAGCACTAGTAATGTGGGTGATGTGAAAGCAAAGTAATATGAGAGCAGAGTAACAAGAATACAAAGAAAGAGCAGTAATATGAGAGCAATGGCACCAGAAAATAGTTGATACTACTTCCAATGACATGTAGGAACAAGTATATGATGATGAAAGATGGACCGGGGTTCCCAGCTATCTACACTAGTGGTAACTCTCCAATAACAAGTGTTGGGTGAACAAATTACAGTTGGGCAATTGATAGGATTGAAATAGCATTAAGACAGAACATCAAGTCTATTAATCATGCAGGCATGTTTCCCATATATAGTCATACGTGCTCACAATGAGAAACTTGTACAACATCTTTTGTCCTACCAGCCGGTGGCAGCCAGGCCTCTAGGGAATCTACTGGAAATTAAGGTACTCCTTTTAATAGAGTACCGGAGCAAAGCATTAACACTCCGTGAAAACATGTGATCCTCATATCTAAGCCTTCCCCTCCAGTTGTCCCAATTTCTGTCACTTTGGGGCCTTTGGTTCCGGACATAGACATGTGCAAACAACTTGTAGATACAATCTAAGCAATAAGTATAGAGCTTAAATCTAAGATCATGCCACTCGGGCCCTAGTGACAAGCATTAAACACAACAAGATTGCAGCAACAATAACTTCACAAACTTTATAGATAGACTAATCATAATGTAACAATCCATCGGATCCCAACAAACACAACACCGATTACATCAGATGAATCTCAATCATGTAAGGCAGCTCATGAGATCATTGTATTGAAGTACATGGGGGAGAGAGTACCAACTAGCTACAACTAGAACCCGTAGTCCATGGGGGAACTACTCACGGAGCATGATGGAGGCGGTGGCGTCGATGGAGATGGCTTCCGGGGGCACTTTCCCGTCCCGGCGGCGTGCCGGAACAGAGATTCTGTCCCCCGAATTGGAGTTTCGCGATGGTGGCGGCGCCCCTGGAGTCTTTCTGGAGTTTCGTCAATTGGTATCGATGTTTTAGGTCAGGACGGCTTAAATAGGTGAAGAGTCGGAGTCGGAGGGTGCCTGGGGCCTCCCCCTCATAGGCTGGCGTGCCCAGGCCTGGGGCCGCGCCGCCATATTGTGTGGTGGCCCCCTGGCCCCTCTCCGGTTCTCCTTCGGTGTTCTGGGGTCTTCCGGGAAAAATAAGATACTGGGTCTTTGTTTCGTCGAATTCCGAGAATATTGCCCGAACAGCCTTTCTGGAACCAAAAACAACAGAAAACAGGAACTGGCACTGTGGCATCTTGTTAATAGGTTAGTTCCGGAAAACGCATAAAAACATTAAAAAGTGTGAGCAAAACATGTAGGTATTGCCATAAAACAAGCATGGAACATCAGAAATTATAGGTACATTGGAGACGTATCAAGCATCCCCAAGCTTAGTTCCTGCTCGTCCTCGAGTAGGTAAACGATAAAAAAGGGTAATTTCTGTAGTGACATGCTACTTACATAACCTTGATCATACTATTATAAAGCATATGAGATGAATGCAGTGACTCAAGGCAATGATCTATAGTTGCTAACAAATAGATAACATATAGCAAAACTTTTCATGAATAGTTCTTTAAAGACAAGCATCAAAAGTCTTGCATAAGAGTTAACTCATAAAGCAATAAATTCAAAGTAAAGGCATTGAAGCAACACAGAGGAAGATTTAAGTTTCAGCAATTGCTTTCAACTTTCAACATGCATATCTCATGGATAATTGTCAACACAAAGTAATATGATGAATGCAAATAAGCAAGTATGTAAGAATCAATGCACAGTTGACACAAGTGTTTGCTTCTAAGATGGAAGGAAGTAGGTAAACTGACTCAACATAAAGTAAAAGAAAGGCCCTTCGCAGAGGGAAGCAGGGATTAAATCATGTGCTAGAGCTTTTTAAGTTTCTAAAGACAGAAGTAAAATGGTTTTGAGAGGTGTTTGTTGTTGTCAACGAATGGTAATGGGTACTCTAACTACCTTATCAACCAGACTTTCAAGAGCGGCTCCCATGAAGGACGTTATTTCTACCACCTTGGTAGATCATCCTTCTTCTCTTTTGTTTACACATGTACTTTAGTGTAGTTTATTTTTATTTTTGGGTGACACTCCTTCCAACCTTTTCTTTCACAAGCCATGGCTAACCGAATCCTCGGGTGCCTTCCAACAATCACATACCATGAAGGAGTGTCTATTTATTTTAGTTTTATTTAGAGATGACACTCCTCCCAACCTTTGGTTTCTCAAGCCATGGCTAACCGAATCCTCGGGTGCCTTCCAACCTTTCACATACCATGGAGGAGTGTCTATTTGCAAAATTAAGTTCCTTACTGATGAATCAGAGCAAAACATGTGAAGAGAATTATTAATGCAAGTTAATTAATTGGGGCTGGGAACCCCGTTGCCAGCTCTTTTTGCAAAGTTATTGGATAAGCGGATGAAGCCACTAGTCCATTGTGAAAGTCTGTCCGGAGTTAATGACAAGATCGAAAGATAAAACACCACATACTTCCTCATGAGCTATAAAACATTGACACAAATAAGAGATAATAGCTTTTGAATTGTTTAAAGGTAGCACATGAAGTATTTACTTGGAATGGCAGGAAATACCACATAGTAGGTAGATATGGTGGACACAAATGGCATTTTGGCTCAAGGTTTTGGATGCACGAGAAGCATTTCCTCTCAGTACAAGGCTTTGGCTAGCAAGGTTGTTTGAAGCAAACACAAGTATGAACCGGTACAGCAAAACTTACATAAGAACATATTGCAAGCATTATAAGACTCTACACTGTCTTCCTTGTTGCTCAAACACTTTTACCAGAAAATATCTAGACCTTAGAGAGACCAATCATGCAAACCAATTTCAACAAGCTCTACGGTAGTTATCCACTAATAGGTTTAAACTACATGGTGCATGAATAAACATGATCTACTTGAGAGCTCAAAACAATTGCCAAGTATCAAATTATTCAAGACAATATGAGGCATTTTCTGTTTCCAACCAAATACCAATAAGTGCAGCGGTTTTCAACTCCGCCATGAACATTAAAATAAAGTTAAGAACACCAGTGTTCATATGAAAAGGCGGAGCGTGTCTCTCTCCCACACAAGGATTGCTAGGATCCGAATTTATTCAAACATAAACAAAAATAAAAACACACAGACGCTCCAAGTAAAGCACATATGATGTGACCGAATAAAAATATAGTTTCAATAGAAGAAACCTGATAAGTTGATGAAGAAGGGGATGCCTTGGGCATCCCCAAGCTTAGACGCTTGAGTCTTCTTGAAATATGCAGGGATGAACCACGGGGGCATCCCCAAGCTTAGACTTTTCACTCTTCTTAATCATATATCATCCTCCTCTCTTGACCCTTGAAAACTTCCTTCACACCAAACTTCTCATAAACTTCATTAGAGGGGTTAGTACTCAAAAAACTTTAATCAACTTTAGTCCTGTAGTGACACATTGCAAGAACTCAATAAAATATTAGCTACGGCTCTCCACGTCTTGAAAGTCTCACTTAAAGTCCACAAGAGACAATGCAAAAAACAGAGACATAATCTGTCAAAACAGAACAGCCAGTAAACACGAATTTTTAAAAGGTACTTCTGTTGCTCAAATCAGAAAACTCAAAACTAATGAAAGTTGCGTACATATCTGAAGAACGCGCACGTAAATTGGAAGATTTTTCTGAGTTACCTACAGAGAGCCCTGCCCAAATTCGTGACAGATAGAAATCTGTTTCTGCGCAGAAATCCAAATCTAGTATCAACTTCCTATTAGAGACTTTACTTGGCACAACAATGCAATAAAATAAAGATAAGGAGAGGTTGCTACAGTAGTAACAACTTCCAAGACGCAACAAAACAGTAGCAAAATAAAAACATGGGTTATCTCCCAAGAAGTGCTTTCTTTATAGCCATTAAGATGGGCTCAGCAATTTTAATGATGCTCACATAAGGATGAGAGTTGAAGCAAAAGAGAGCATCAAAAGGCAAGTTCAAAACACACTTAAGTCTAACCCTCTTCCTATGCATAGGAATCTTGTACACAAATAAATTCATGAAGAACCAAGTGACAAGCATAAGAAGATAAAACACGAGCAACTTCAAAATTTTCAGCATATAGAGAGGTGTTTTAGTACCATGCAATTTTCTACAACCACATTTTCCTCTCTCATAATAATTTTCAGTAGCTTCATGAACGAACTCAACAATATAACTATCACATAAAGCATGTTTCTCATGATCCATAAACATATAATTTTTATCAAGCTCAAAAATAGCGGGATTAAAACTTTCAAACCCACTTTTATCAATAATATAACAAGATGATTGATCAATCTCTAGAGATATGGGACTCCTAGATAAATTCAAGATCTCTCCAATCCCATTTTCATTAGTAGTACAATTAATATTATCAAGTAACATAGGACCATCATCTAGAGATTTATCATAAACATTTGCTAAGCAAAATTCTTTAGTACCATGCATTTCGACATCAGGCACAAACAAAGCATTATCATAAGATTTATCAAAATAGCATGGATTATCATAGATAGCAGTAGCATAATCATTCTCACAAGTTTTACTCATAGGTAATATTTCAAGAGAATCCACGGGAACATAACATTCATCCTTCTTTGGTAAGCATGGAGGACAATCAAATAGTGTAAGAGATAAAGAGTTACTCTCATTAGAAGGTTGGCATGGGTAGCTAATCCATTCTTCCTCCTTTTGTTCATCCCTCTCCTCTTCTTTTTCATCCAATGGGGTTTCAGGTTCATCAATTTCCTCCTCTTTTTCATCCAATGAGCTTTCAGGTTCATCAATTTCTTCTTCCACAGGTTCCTGCAAATTGTGAGTGCATTCTTGTGCATTAATGAGTCTCTCTTTATAATCAATGATATAAGGATTATCACTGTAACTTTCTATGCAAAAATTAAGGATAGAAGAGACATAATCTTTAAGGTCCTTACAAACAACACAAGTTTCATAATTTTTAACAATGAAGGATTCTATCTCAGAGGCTCCCATAAATATGACAAATTGTTCTACCTCTTCGAACCCAAAATGAATATAGTTATTCCAATTATAGTTCTTAATTAAAACTTCCTCACTAAAGCCACATTGAAATTTCAGATGTTTAGTATCCTCTTTAGAGCAACAGTTTATATCATGGCGTTTAAGCAAGATTTTAGCAATTGTATTCAATTTTTCTATCACATCACTCATAACTTTTCCCGTTCTTGATTCTCTATAATTATTATATGATTCTATAAGCTCCAAATAGGTTGTGGGTTCTCCCATAACAACAGTTTTTAATTTTTCGGTTTTTCAAATTTTTATGGATTTTTGGGTATATGAGAAAAGTAAAACAAGACAAAAAGAAACTATACAAAAGTAAACTAAGCAAAATAATACTAGACAGAAATAAACTAAGCACAAATAAACTAGACAAAAGTAAACTAAGTAAAACAAAATAAAACAGAGAGAGAGGTAGAGTGTACTCCCCAGGTGAACTTATGAGTAGAGCTATGCCTCCCCGGCAACGGCGCCAGAAAATAGTCTTGATGACCCACAAGTATAGGGGATCGCAACAGTCTTCGAGGGAAGTAAAACCCAAATTTATTGATTCGACACAAGGGGAGGTAAAGAATACTTATGAGCCTTATCAACTGAGTTGCAATTCAGCTGCACCTGGAAAAGCACTAGTTACAGGGGTGATGTGAAAGCAGCAGTAATATGAGAGCAGTAGTAACAGTAACACAGCAGCAGTAGCAGTAATATGAGAGCAATGGCACCAGAAAATAGTTGATACTACTTCCAATGACATGTAGGAACAAGTATATGATGATGAAAGATGGACCGGGGTTCCCAGCTATCTACACTAGTGGTAACTCTCCAATAACAAGTGTTGGGTGAACAAATTACAGTTGGGCAATTGATAGGATTGAAATAGCATTAAGACAGAACATCAAGTCTATTAATCATGTATGCATGTTTCCCATATATAGTCATACGTGCTCGCAATGAGAAACTTGTACAACATCTTTTGTCCTACCAGCCGGTGGCAGCTGGGCCTCTAGGGAATCTACCGGAAATTAAGGTACTCCTTTTAATAGAGTACCGGAGCAAAGCATTAACACTCCGTGAAAACATGTGATCCTCATATCTAAGCCTTCCCCTCCAGTTGTCCCAATTTCTGTCACTTTGGGGCCTTTGGTTCCGGACATAGACATGTGCAAACAACTTGTAGATACAATCTAAGCAATAAGTATAGAGCTTAAATCTAAGATCATGCCACTCGGGCCCTAGTGACAAGCATTAAACACAACAAGATTGCAGCAACAATAACTTCACAAACTTTATAGATAGACTAATCATAATGTAACAATCCATCGGATCCCAACAAACACAACACCGATTACATCAGATGAATCTCAATCATGTAAGGCAGCTCATGAGATCATTGTATTGAAGTACATGGGGGAGAGAGTACCAACTAGCTACAGCTAGAACCCGTAGTCCATAGGGGAACTACTCACGGAGCATGATGGAGGCGGTGGCGTCGATGGAGATGGCTTCCGGGGGCACTTCCCCGTCCCGGCGGCGTGCCGGAACAGAGATTCTGTCCCCCGAATTGGAGTTTCGCGATGGTGGCGGCGCCCCTGGAGTCTTTCTGGAGTTTCGTCAATTGGTATCGATGTTTTAGGTCAGGATGGCTTAAATAGGTGAAGAGTCGGAGTCGGAGGGTGCCTGGGGCCTCCCCCTCATAGGCTGGCGCGCCCAGGCCTGGGGCCGCGCCGCCATATTGTGTGGTGGCCCCCTGGCCCCTCTCCGGTTCTCCTTCGGTGTTCTGGGGTCTTCCGGGAAAAATAAGATACTGGGTCTTTGTTTTGTCGAATTCCGAGAATATTGCCCGAACAGCCTTTCTGGAACCAAAAACAACAGAAAACGGGAACTGGCACTGTGGCATCTTGTTAATAGGTTAGTTCCGGAAAACGCATAAAAACATTATAAAGTGTGAGCAAAACATGTAGGTATTGCCATAAAACAAGCATGGAACATCAGAAATTATAGGTACGTTTGAGACGTATCAATACTCCATAGGAGGGGTTGTATAGCTTTCTTCACTGGGGAAGCGCAGTGCGTCTTGTTTCTTGCTGATCCCCAGTTTCTTCAGCAAGTTGATGTCTTGAGGGGAGATTTTGGATCTCTCCCACTCCGTGTTCCCCAGATCTTCGGTCGCCATCTTCGACTCAGGAGTGTTGTGCCTGGTGAGTCTGCGCGGTGGCATCAACAATGGCGTAGGAGCAAAGTGCGAGCGTGGTGGAGCTCAAGAACTGTGGGGCGCAATGGAGGATTTTGGCAGAGGAGAGCAGAGGAACGGCGCGAGCGAAAGTGGAGAAGGAGGAAGACGATGACCTTAAGTAGAGGTGCGGTGAATCGACGCACTGTTGGATGGAGAAATTATGAGATAGATGATGTACACGTGGACAAGGGGTAAAAACACAATTTCACTGAGAAGGGAACGAACAGGCGCTACAGTGCGTGCGCCAGGAAAAGTGGAGGACGTGTGTCCCGCACTTGCACGATGTGTCAACTTGATAAGAAATTTGGGCCTACAAGACAGAGAAAGAGCAGTTCTCGTATTTTCCCGATACAGTGATCGTGGCTATCGTCAGCAACGATGTCACCTTGGCAAGAAAAATCTCGGCTATGAAGCTTCATAAGAATGGCGACAGTACAAGATTATTGATTATTTCGAGAGCCTTTGATCAAATACAAGTTTTTGATCAAATGATCGGGGGCTACTTTGGAAAAAAGAAAAATTCAAGTATGGCAAAATAGAAATGGCGAGAGCCTATGATCAAATGCAAGCATTTGCTCATAGCCTCGGGGGCTACTCCCATCGGGAGCGCTGGTCGCGCACCCGATAGATATGAGAAGTTCGAGAAAGAATGAAAATATATTGACATGAGGCATTAAAATGTTGAGCCTACAACCAAGCACTAGTCCTTGGCTGTAGCCTCGGGGGCTACTCCCATCGGGAACGCTGTTCGCGTGCCCGATGAAATTATAAAATTATTAGAA
This sequence comes from Lolium perenne, assembly GCF_019359855.2. Taxonomy (NCBI): domain Eukaryota; kingdom Viridiplantae; phylum Streptophyta; class Magnoliopsida; order Poales; family Poaceae; genus Lolium; species Lolium perenne. The sequence continues at coordinate 20,965,877 of NC_067246.2, read as the reverse complement.
AAAGAAGAAAGAAAGAAAGAGAGAGAAGAAAAAAAAGAAGTAAGCATATTTCGAGTTATACAAATAACTCTACATATACTCCCATCGGGAGGGCAAAATAAGTCATTTGTTGACTCAATAAAATGTGTTATTCCAACAGCCGAAAAAGCACTCGACAATATATTCTCAGAGCGCCAAAGTAGCGAATAATCTCTGAATGCCGCAAAACTATGCGAAGGTAAGACCCCAGATCCGTTCTGAGCGGCGTGGCGTCGTCTCTGACGTCGGTTTGCTACTTTTTTCCGTATCAACAGATACGAAGAAAAATCCTAACGGACGCGTTAGGTACCCGATAAAATATGACTGGGACTCGACAGAATGGTAAGACCTTAAGCGGCACCTGTCGAAGTTTACACCAGTATCCCGAGATCATGTCCAGGGACGTGATCTTGAAGTAGGTTTTTGCGGATTGCCACTAGAGCAGTTAACTAGTACCTGATCCGTCAGATGACCTAGCCCCAATTGCCATTATCCTTGTACAATATATAATTGCATATCCAAAGATATGTGATAAATTCGACAGGTTCATTGAATGATTAAAGTTGGAGATTTTCCCTGATTCTTCGATTCAAGCAAAATCTCTGGGGCTACTGACATAGGCATCCCCAATGGGCCTGCCGAAGATGGTACCCGGGGTTTACTGAAGGCCCACAAGTCGAAGAATATGAAGATCGGAAGCCCAATTGGTGTTAAGGAAAGTTAGAATCGTATTAGGAAATATAGAGACTTGTAATTTTACGGGACGGGTACGAAGCCCTCCCGGACTCTGTAACTTGTGTATTACGAAACCCTCGGCTCCGCCTCCTATATAAGGGGTAGTCGAGGGACAAAGAAAGGATCGAATCAATTATCAACAGAACCCTAGTTTTATAATCGTCGAGTACTTTTCGGCTGAAACCTTCGAGATCTACTTGCCCTCTACTTCCAACTAAACCCTAGTCTACAATCTGTAGGCATTGATAAGTTAATACCTTGTCAATCGCTCCATCATCTGGATGGACAAATCCCACTATTGATTCATGAGCATCAACTATTACTTTCAGAGTATTCAACAACACCTTTATAGTAATTTTGTTAAGTTGTGATGTTTGATGTCATGAAAGCACTCCTCTGGCGCCAGTGATTGATATGTTATCATGGTCTAAGGACTATGAATACTCCGTATGTGTTTGATAAAGTAATGTAAACTTAATGACTTGATCGTATTGCTATACATACTCGGGTGTGTTCATCGCATCATTCTCCTAATTACGTGATCTCGTTATTAACAACATCTAATGTTAGAAAACAGATGGTGATGGCCTACCAAAATTGAAACCATGCCTCCCACGCCACCCCCTAAACCCTAGAGCCCTTTGCACCGGCGATCTCTTTGATCTCTGGTGTTTCTCCATTTCCAATCCAATCATCTTTTCCGGCGTTCCTCCCTCCACACATCCATACCCTTTTCACGTTTTTCCACCCAGATCTCATGTCTGCCCCGGTGTTCTCCTCGAAGCCGATGTCTGGTGATTCAACCCTAAGCCATTTGGATGACGACAAGGTGGATCTGATCGGTGAGAGATGGGCAGTGACGTACTCTACCATTCTGCAAAAGAAGTATAAGTCTTTTCATTCGGGTAACATTCTCCTCCACGTCGATCGTCGCCGCCTAGTTCTCCTAGATGCAGAGGGTACTACTGTTGACGCTAAGGTCATACCTCCTGATTTCTCAATCTCGATGGATATGTCGTTGGAATTTCCATGTCATCTGGTAAATGTGGTGGAGCAGATCTCATGCCTGAGTGCCACTGATCGTTCCTACTTGGAGGTTTTGCGATCTGCTAAACCTAGTCCGAGTGAAACTCGGAGTGATGATGCTACTTCGATCTGGAAGGTTACTTACTCTGCAAGGAAGGATCTAGATCGTGGCCGTATGAAGTCCTATGATGGTTCTCTGAAATTCTGGTCTTCCAATGGATGGCTTGTTCTGATTAATGCAAGAAATGAGCCGATTGCGGTTCAAGCGCTTCAGTTGGAACCTCGCTATAAGACTGGTTCTAAGGTGAGTTTGCAGCATCATGTGGTTAGGATCCATTCGGTTATAGTCTCTGGTGTTATGCATGGACATATGATACATCAGAAGGTTCCTGGAGACACATTGCCTGATATGTCAGGGAAGAAGATGTTGACACCTGCAGAAGTTCTGGATGATGCTCCTTGCACTGTCATGCCTGCTTCTGAATCTATTTTGCCTAGTCCTTCCTTTGCCATGCATACTGCTATCACCTTGGGGCTAGATTTTAAGGCAGGAGAAAACTTTGCTAAGGAGGTTTTGCGAAAGTTTTCAAGTACTGTTCACCCTCTAAATGGGAAGAATTATTTCTCCTTGGTGGTGTCTTTTGGGAGAGCATCTTTTAGAATGGCCGAAGAAACAGTTGCATTAGCTCTGGAGGCAGCTTTGGGGGGTTTTGTGGATCTCTCAATGTTATGCAGTTGAGAGACAGAGTTTTTTCCTTCAGAGTGGCTAGTAAAGCAGTTGGCTTCTATATTATTCAAAAGAGGATATTTACTTCTGAGAAATTTAAATGTTATTTCCACTTGTGGAGTGATGGAGGCCCTAATTGGAAGAGGGAGTTTGCTCATTGGCAACATAATGAACATCAACAGTGGACTCTAGTTAGTCCATCCAAGAGAAGAGTAAATTTGGGTATGAATGCTCTCCACCTTCCAGTTCCTAAATCTGCACTTAAGCATATAGTTCCAGTTAATAAAAAGCTTGCTTTTGCGGAAGAAATCCATTATGAAGCAAAAATGGGTTATGCTGTGGAGCCATCTGGTAAAGTTGTTTTACATTGTTATGAGACTCAGTCTACTCCGACTATTTCTTTTGGTACTGCTGTACCAATTCATCAAGAACAGATAAGAGAGGCTGATGCTTCTTCTACTAAGTCTTCTGAACAGTCAAGAGAGGTTGATGCTCCACCCATTGTCACGGAAGCACAGAATGTTGGTGGGAGTGTTGATAATATTGAGGAGGAGGAAGATCTCTTCACTCAAATGGTAGATGATATGGTGTTTAAAGTCTGGAAGTGTCAAAGATGCCTTAGTATGCGCCATATAACAAAAGATTGTCTCAATAATATTCGCTGTCGTGGTTGCTTTAATTATGGCCATATCAAAAGGAATTGTTTTCCTACTAAGGCTTCTTTGGGTAAGTGTTGGGTTCCTAAAATTGCAAGGGAAGCTGGATTGGGCTCGGACAAGGTTACTACTAATGGGCCGACAGAAGAGCTTGTCGGTTCGTATTCCAAGACAGGGGAGTTGGCATTAAATTTGCCGAATACTATAGCCAACGACAAGAGTCCACGCAGTTCATCACCTCCTCCTTCCCCTGTTGCTCCGACTCCTCCTATGGCGAATTTTGAAGTTGACCCTCTGCCATGGCTGCCGTGGGGTCACCAGATCATCGACGGTGGCCCAACTCGACTTCCTCGCACCTTCTACTATGCCGCACAAGATCCGCCGCAGCAGCACCTGAACTACTGCATTGCCACAGTTCATCCTCCGCCGCCGCCTCAGGGGGAAGAGTTTTGGAGGGAGCAGGTGAATGCTTTCTTGGTTGGTCCTTTGCAGAGACATGTTATTTCTATGCAGCCTAGTTTGTTTGGGGTAGGGATGTATGAGATCAGTAGCCCCAATTCTGTTAATGCATTGGTGCAACATGGCGAGTATCAGATTCAAAACAGATCTTTGCGCTTCTTGCATGTTGGTGAAGCTCCTCAAAATCACCGTCCCACGCTAGGATTTAGAAGGGGATGGCTTATGTTCTTGGGGGTGCACCCAGATTACAGAAATAATCTTGACATTGCTAATGCTGTCTCAACCTTTGGTCAGTACCACACCTGGAATAGCAATGATCCAGTGAAGGATAGAGTGCTTGTTTATGCTTCTTTCCCTTCTCCCCAATTGGTTCCTAGAGATGTGGTGTTTGGAAAATTTGCAACTATTGGTGGTGTGAAGGAATCCTGGACTGCACCTGTATACATCCTCTCAGCTGATTTTGCAGAGGTTTTGCCTGCTGATGAAGATCCCATGCCCCTGGATGGTAATCCTCATCCTTTCCCTGGTCAATTGGTGCCAAATCAGAACTTGTTTGTGAACCCTCAGTACCCAGAGATAGGGTGGGATGAAGTGCAGAACTTTCCTGATAATGGACAAGCACTAGATCATGAGAATCTACCTGAACAGGTGGATGATTTGCAGCAACAGGAGCAGGAGTCCATGGTGGTTAATCTGTCTGATTCTTCTGGTTCTTCAGTAAACATGTTGGCCATGGACATACCTCAGCAGTAGCAGCATGGTAACATTAATATTCAGATTTTGCATTGTGAACTTTCCCTTTGCTTCATTGGGCCTGAGCTGCCACCTGTGATGCAATGGAATAGACTGAGAAGTAAGGTTCTGCCAGTCATGATGTCTAAATCTATTGCTGCTCCATTGCAAGGATCTTTGTTTGCTTTCATTGATAAATCTGTTTGGGAAAAGAACAAGCTGGGTGGAAACTGTACTGTTCTATTGCAGGAGAATGAGCAGAAAACAGGTGCTGGTGTTGAGATGGTGCATTCAGTGGATGTGTCTGTTCCCTTCTCAACACCAAAGAAAAGGAGGGCTAGGAAGGTTGTTACTCCAGTGGTACATTTGTCTGAGAGGAGGTTCACTAGAAGCTGTCTCAAGATGGAAGGATATAGGCCTCAGCCTATGCTGACAACTCAGCCAAAAATCAAGAAGAAAAGTAGAGCTAAACTCTTATTGGTTAATAGTTCATCAGAGAAGCCTGAAGAGTCAGATAAGGAGGAGGATGGAAGTGCAGATCATGAAGAGCATCAGATTCCAGTCACTCCTATACATGTCATGCAGAGAGTGGGGACTGCTTTGGGCATATCACCAGCAAAGTTGACTAGGGAGCAGCTTGAAGCTGATCCAAAGGGAACTACACACAAGGAGGGTTCCAATGATAAGTAAATCTGATCTGTGGATCAGAGGAGTTTCTGCTCCTCTTCTTTTGGCTTGTAAGGGTGGCTAGAAAGTATACTGGTGTCAGCTTTTGGAGGATACTGGGAGTGATCTCTCTGTGTCTGTGGTGTGTGTCAGGTGTCCTTCTCTTATTAGGGTGAATGTTGCTTCAGTTTACTGCTTTATGTTCTGGCTTGTGGGCACTGATGTTATATGTCAGTGTGAGACCTCTTCTCTATTATTATGTGTGTCATGAGTCGTTTATCTATAAGAAAATGGCGTGTCATGTGTTGGAATGTGCGTGGTATTAATGCTGAGGGGTGACAGAGAGAGGTCAGGTCCAAAATTGATGAGAGTGAATGTGATATTATTTGTTTGCAAGAAACCAAGTGTGGATCTTTTGACTGGAAACTTATTCGAAAATTTTGTCCCAAGAGGTTTGATTCTTTTGCTTACTCCCCATCAGTAGGTGCCTCTGGTGGGATTTTGGTGGTCTGGAATTCTTCAGTTTTTCAAGGGGTGTTGCAGCAAATTGAAAGATTTGGGTTGATAGTTAATTTCACCTCTACTCATAATAATGCAACTTGGACTTTGGTGTGTGTTTATGGTCCCTGTCATGGTATTGAAAGAGATAATTTTGTTTCTTGGCTATATAATTTGCAAATACCTGGATGGGCCAATTGGCTGCTTTTGGGTGATTTTAACTTTGTCAGATCACATGACAATAGGAACAAACCAGGAGGGGATGTCAATGATATGTTTCTATTTAATGAGATTATTGGACATTTGGGATTTCTGGAATTGCCAATCAAAGGAAGAGCTTATACTTGGTCTAATATGCAGAAAGATCCTTTGCTTCAACAGCTTGATTGGTTTTTTACCAGTATGAACTGGATAACAGATTTTCCAAACACAATGGTGTTGCCTCTGGCTAAGATTGGGTCTGATCATGTGCCCTGTGTCATTAATATTGAGACTAATATTCCTAGAGCAAAAAATTTCAGATTTGACAATTATTGGGTAGATATGCCTGGCTTTAAAGAGTGTGTGACCAAATCTTGGGAGAAAGGCTCTAGTAAGAGTTATAGTACTGTTGTCATTGCTGACAAATTTAAGCAGTTAAGGTTTGAACTTAAAAAATGGCATCTCAGTTTGGCAAGATTAAAGGGCCTAATAAAAAGCTGTAATGAAGTAATCCTGGTCCTGGATACCTTGGAAGAGCAAAGACCTCTTTATAGGGTGGAGTTTAATTTCAGAAGCATTGTTAAGTTGCATTTAGCTGATTTATTATTGGCTGAGTGTAATTATTGGAGGAAGAGGTGTACCATTAGATGGATCCAGCAAGGGGAGGATAATACAAAAAATTTCCATGCTATGGCTACTGAGAGATTTAGGAGAAACTCTATTGCATTGCTTAGAGATGTGGATGGCAATGATGTTACTGATCACCAATTAATGGCAGGTATGCTTTTGAAGGAATATAAGAATAGGATGGGTTGTTCTGAGCCCATTCATATGCAGTTTGATCTGTCTAGACTCCTTCAAAGGGTTGAGGGACTTGATGAGCTTACTAGGCCTTTTGAGATCAAGGAGATGGATGAGGTAATAAAAGAGATGCTTGTGGACAGGGCACCTGGGCCTGATGGTTTTAATGGTCTCTTTGTTAAAAAATGTTGGTCCATCATAAAGCATGATTTTTATCAATTGGCTGCTGATTTCCACAGTGAGGTTATTAAGTTAAACAACATAAATGGATCTTATATTACCCTGGTGCCTAAGAAGCAAAGTCCAGTTTATGTGAATGACTTTCGGCCAATATCTTTGACTAATGTCTGTGTCAAATTTCTGACAAAATTGGCTGCTAATAGGCTTCAAGGGAAAATTTTGTCATGTATTCACAAAAATCAGTATGGTTTCCTGAGAGGTAGGACCATACAAGATTGTTTGGCTTGGGCTTTTGAGTATCTGTTTCTTTGTCAGCAATCAAAAAAACCAATTATTATTCTTAAATTGGACTTTGCTAAGGCCTTTGATACTATAGAGCATGAGGCTATACTGCAAGTAATGAGACATAAAGGGTTTAATGATAAATGGATTCAATGGGCAAGGATTATTCTGTCTACTGGTACCTCATCAATTTTACTGAATGGTATCCCTGGGAAGCAGTTTGAGTGTAAGAGAGGGGTGAGACAAGGGGATCCAATCTCTCCTCTCTTTTATCTCTTTGGGTCAGATTTGTTGCAGTCTGCAGTCAATGATATGGTGGTCCAAGGGACTCTTGCTATGCCAATTATTACAAATGAAGTGGATTTTCCAATAATCCAATATGCTGATGATACATTGCTGATCATGCCAGCTGATAAACTGCAGTTAATGGCACTCAAAGATACTCTTAGGAAATTTTCACTGTCTACTGGATTGAGAATTAATTTTGATAAATCCCAAATGGTACCTGTTAATGTGGAGGATGATTTGTTGAAAGAGTTGGCATCTGAGTTTGGCTGTCAGATAGGTCAGATGCCATTTACCTATCTTGGATTACCCTTGGGGACTACAAGGCCGACGATTGCTGAACTTTCTCCCCTAGTGTGTAGGCTTGAAAGGAAACTTACTTCAAGCTCTAGTTTTTTGTCTCAAGGTGCCAGATTGCAGCTCATAAATTCAGCCCTATCCTCTATGCCACTACATTTCTTATGCACATTGCAATTGCCACCAGCACTTACAAATTAACTTGATAGATGTAACACCCCAAATTTCAAAATAAAGAGAAAATGAATTTCCTGTTTCCAAAAATGAGAGCCAACAAAAACTTTTCAAAAATAGAGTGCTAGGCTTAGTGCTCATATCTAATACTTGTGTTGTTGCCATGATGAGTGTTATTATGCTTATGTGATAAACCTTAAAACCCTAAAGTGATCAAGTGAAGATCACAAACCAAATGAAATTAAAAGAGAAAGAAATCAAATAAGAAAAACCCAAAATTTTAACCTTCTCAAAAATCATGTGGATCTATGTTGAGAAACCTAAATTAAAGAAAAAAAAACCATATGTGGGCCTATAGCCTTAATATGTAAATCTTGAACCCTACCTTTTCTTATTTTGCTAAATGGTGGTGAACCATTGCAAAACTTATTAAACCCTAAACCACATCCCTCTTGTCATCAATCTTCAAGAAATAAAATAAAAAGGAAGGATCTTATTTAAGAAAAAGGCATATGCAAGCCTATGGATACTCTTTGAAAATGAGGAGCTTTGCCTTATCTACCTTGAGTAGATAAACTGAAATAACTCAGCACACTCAACAAAGCACTTACCACCCAATTCAAGGGTGAAACAAAATAAAATCAAACATAAGATAGAGGCATATGTGCCTATGGCTATCTTTGTAAAACTTTACCCTAGGCCTTTCTACTTTATTTAGAGGTTTGGAAAACCTTCTTAAACCTTATCTAGTACTTCTCCAACCCCATCCAAAATGAAACAAAAGATTTTTAAAAAGAAAGTAATAATGCCATAGAGGCGTATGAGAGCAAAATATGAAATTTGTGAAATTGAGGATCTTTACCCTAAGACTTCTAGTGAATGGTTGGATCACTCCTATATACCATTTCAACACTCAACAACATCAATTGGGTCAAGCCTAGTCCAATTAAAAATCAAATGCCACCCATGCATAGAAGCATATGTGACACATAGTCATTTTCACCAATTCTTGTCCTATGCACTTCTACTTTTACCAAATGGTGTGAAACCATCTATAAACCTAATCTAACCCTAAATTGACCCTCAACCTTGCCAAAGTGAAGCAAGGGGAGTACTTTACAAGAATAAGAAAAATTGACATGTCACCTCTCATGTGTTATGGCCAATTTTGCAAATCTTTGAGCAAGACCAATTAAAATGGTTTCAATGGTTTGGAAATGTTTCTAAACTAATGAGAATCACCTTAGAGTCAAGAAAAGTCAAATCAAATGGAGAGAAATCAAATAGTGAGATAATTCCATTTTTCACTCACATACACATAGGGCCAAATTATCAAATCTTGACCTAGCCACCTCCATTGCCTCAAAATGGTTTGAACCTTTCATCCAACTCAATCTAACACCAAATAAACCTCACTCTGGTCAAATGGAAGCCAAGAAAAATAAAAGAATAAAAGTTAGAAAATCACAAAACCCTCACCTATGATTATGCCATTTTTTATAAATCTTGACCCTAGACCATTTTGATCTTCACCATTAGTTAAATAATGTTACTAAACACTTATTACAACTTTTGGAATCAAAGAAACACAATTCAAATCAAATTCAAACTCAAATTTGGCTCACATACAATAATGGTCAAATCTGCCAATTTTAGTCTGATCACTACTTTGAACCCTTGCCCTTCAATTTTCTCAAACTAACTCTTGCTAACTCTTTGCACCAATTCAAAGTCAACATCAAGGTGAACACTTTTTGTAAAGAGCACCATGCCAAAATCATCTTTGATCAATAACTATGCTCATGCAAAGTTGCAACTTTTAATTAAGTGGAACAATCTCCCACTTAGTGAACTTTGCAATATTTTGATTTTCTAAATTCCACCACCACCTCTCCTTGCCTCTGGTCATGTAGAACCAAACCAAACACACCCTTTTCAAATTGGTCAACCTTTTGAACTAAATCAATTTTGGACAAAATTGATGAATTACAAATAGGTAACTATTTGCCACTATTTAGAATAGTGACTCTACCCTCAACCCTAATGCTCCTAACTACTCTACCCTGTCCCCTTGTCCCCTCTCTTCATCACAACAGCACAGAAACCCTAGAGGAGCTAGCCAAGCATGGCATAGCCATGCCATGCCGGCCATGGCACACATGGTGCACCCTCCTCCCTTCTCCTCCCCCTCAACCTTGGCCCCCATGTCTCTGAGCTTCCCCTTGCATCCCTGAAGCTGCCTAGCCCCACCATTGCCGGAGAGGAAGTCCCTAGGGCTGGCACACGTCGTGCCCAGAGCGCCCAGGGCCATGCCGAGGACGTCGTGCGCGCGCCCGTGGACATGCCCTGGCCACGAGTCGCCTCGCCAGCACAACCTCGCCCTGGACCACCACGGAGCACGTTGAGCTTCGTCGTCGCATTGCCAACCCGCCAGACACGGCCCCGTGTCCTCACGCCGCCTGTCGCCGTCGACCAGCTCGCCATTTTCCCGCGCCCGTGCCGCCTGTACTCGTCATCGCTCTCGCTCAGCAGCCTGTCCCCTACCTCGCTCTCTAGCTCGCTAGCACCGCCTCGACCACACCTAGCTAGCGCCTACCTCGCCGACCCCCTTCCCTCGCCGGAGCCGCCGCTGTTCTGTCACCCTTGCCGCACCCCTCACGGCCAACTCGCCCCTATAAAAGGAGGACGATCCCGCCTCCATTTCTCACACCAATCGACCTCCCTCCTCTCTCTGATCCTCTTCCACCCCTTATCTCGCCGCATCGTCGCCGGTAGCCCCCCAATTGCTCGCTCAAGTCCGCGGCAGAGCTGCAGAAGGCGCCGTCGATTTCGGCCACCATCGGCGTCGCCGTCAGTACCAGCTGCCTCGCCATCATCCGCAACATCGTCCAGCATCCTCGCCGCCGCTCGCCGGAGTCCAGGAGCGCCGCCGACCCCCTACCCCCACCGCGGCAGCAAGCCCTTCTCCTCGACGGAGACGACGCGCCTCGACCGCACGATCTGCATCTAATCCAACCGCCCACATTCCTCTGTACCGGTTCGGTAAGTCACCGTCACTGACGGGTGGGTCCTACTGTCAGCAGGTCCACAGCGTTAGCTGGACCGGCCCAACTCTGCTTTGCCCCTTTTCAAACAGTTTCGGCCCATTTTCTTTCCCGCCGGCCCTCTTAATTTAAATCAAGTTTAAGTAATTCCAAATGAATTTCAATTCAGCACAAACTTTGAAATTCAATAGTTTCAAATCTACTGAACCAAAATTGATGAATTTTATACCGTCGGAAAGCTAGTGAAATTATCTATCAAATGCCACTAGTCCCATCTCAAAATTATTTGTAGAATTAATCTGACAAAAAGAACAAGTCAGGGACTGTTGCACATTCAAATAATTCTTAAAAATCAACCAAAATAGATATGAAGTTAATTCCAACTCCAATAGCTCACATTTGACTTACACTAATTGTTTATGCAATAAAATGGTGTGGTCACCTTGCATGATCATGCCCTAGTTTAAGTAGTGGATAATATGGCTAGTTTAACTAGTGGATATTGTCCAAAACTATTAAGTAATTCATATGAAGTCTTATGCTTCATTTAAATCTGGACTCAAATGAATTCATGTGATGTTTGGACCCCTGGCCAAACTCACTTATATGAATTACTTAGAGATTTAAATCATAGGTAGTGTTATTAAATGGTATGAGGTACTCTACCTCATTTAAACCAATTTCTCAAATGATGATGATGAATGGTTGACTTGGGTCCACATGATTTCATGTATGATTGTTTGAGAAATTAAATCTTAAGAAGATTTCAATGAGAGGAAAGTATTTCTCAAGAACCATATGGAAATTATCATTTACATATGTAAGGAGAGGAAATTATTTTCCTCAAGCAACCCAACCAATGCACCCCAATTGTAGTATTTGTGTGAATAGAATAATTGGTGTAAATACAAGTAATGTTAGAATAGCCAAGGAATGGATGAGGATGTGAAATCACCTCAATGGTAGTTGTTAACCTAGTCACAACTATGTGTTAAATCATATGAGAGGTTTTCCTCTCATTTAAATCTTGGTCTCAAGTATTTCAACATGAGGTGGTGACCATGGTCTATATAATCTCATGTTGAGTATTTGGTGACATTAAATCACTACCATGTTAGTATTAAATTGTATGAGGTATGGAACCTCATTTAAATCATTTTCTTAAATGATGAGTATGAAGAGGTTGACTTTGGTCAACCTAGGTCATATTTGGTTCATGAGAGAAATTAAATCTTAATAAGATAATGAGAGGAAATTATTTTTCTTAAATAAGAGGAACACATCCACCCACTTAATAGTAGTATGTGATGCTAGTTAAGTTGTGTAAAGCTTGTGTGTGCTTAGTTTAGTATGTAAGTTTGGTATGATGATTGTATACCCCGTATTCGTATTTTAGACGCTAGTACCAAGGAGTATCCAGAAGAGGAGGACTTCTACAAAGAGGAAGGAGAAGAAAATTTGGACCCCCACTTCAACCAAGGCAAGCCAATACCAATGCAAGCTATTATTATTGCAAGCTAATAATCTTGCAAGCTAGACTTTTGCAAGTTATAATGTTGCAAGCTAACACCTATTGCAAGCTAATATTCTTACAAAGTGCAAAGCCCCTTTGGGGCAAGGCACCATGATTCTTATCTTTTCTTATATGAACCCATCCCAAGTTTTTACTTTACAAGTTTACTGGTTTTTCTAAATGAGTTACTTTATAGTTAACTTTGGTCAAAGTAAAGAAGTTTACTAGAGTGGTAAAGTTAGCAAGCTATTACCAATGCAAGCTAGACCTTTGCAAGTTAACCCCAATGCAAGATAATACCCTTGCAAATTGCAAAGCTCACTATGAGCAAGGCATTACCCTATTTACTTTGTGCTTATGATCCTTTTTTCCCAGTTTTACTTTACAAGCTTTATTTACTTTTGTTTTATCAAAGTACTTTTTGATTCATGATTCACTTGGTTAGTATTGGATTAGTACAAGAGTATCAAAGTTAGCCTAGAAGCAAAGCAAAATACTTAGCACCCCTCATACATAGATGCTAGTGCTAATTTGAAAGTGACTACGCCATTTGGGAACTTGGGAATTGAAATGACTTTGAAAACCTTGGAATGATGAGTCATTCTATTGAGAGATTTTGAAGGTGAATATGACTGGTGAATGACTTGGTGAATTTTACAAAAACACTGATGGTTGGGTTCGGATGCGATACCATTCCAATTTTACAAGTACCCCCACAATACCTGAATCTGGGTAGGGCTTAACCAGAAGTTTGTGTGTCTTAGTATGGGTTCCCTCTAAACAAGCGTCATCGGGGTTATGCCGAAAGCTGCCTCTACCACAACAGAAATGATATGATATGATGCGAAATGAGGTGAATGTCCGGCCCAAGCCCTGTGCAGTTCCCAGGCTGACAGTTTGTCTTCACTGGGAGGCCAAGCTCATGGGGAGAGGTGCCTATACTAGGGTATGTAAATGAAAGGTTAGGATTGGTAGTTCGCGTACTGCGTACGATAAATCAGGGCCAGTTACCCCTGACGAGCTATTGCAATTGTTGTGGCACAAGTGTACAACCTCTGCAGAGTTAAACCTATTCGAATAGCCGCGTCCTCGGTTATGGACAGTTGGAAAGGCCATACTGTTCCGTCATCAGAACTTTTCGAAAACTATGAATGGTGAAGGGTGACTTGTGGATTTTGAACTTGAAAGGTGACATTGACTTGGAATCACAACGGAATTGTGGGAATGACACTAATGTTCCCACTTGAGTTAGTTAGCACCTAAAGAGTTGTTTACAAAAATATTTGTGAACTAAAATTGGCTTTATGCAAAATAAACTAGAGCTTAGCACCCCTTACTAGAATTGTTAGCACTTACATTAGTATTAGTTTGCGAGTACTTTAAAGTACTCACGGCTGTGTCCTGGCTATTCAAATGGCCAGACTATGAAGCAGAACAGCAGTATGAAGAGGACGACCAGCAGGACGCCCACGACAACTAGGGAATCTTCTGACGTCAGACGTTGGCCTGTGGACTAGAGAGTCCCTTCTACTTTACGCTTCCGCTATGAAACTATGACCCTTGTGTAGGTTGATCAATAGATCAACTATTTGTGTAATATGGATCATGTGATCTCTATTGGTAAGACGACTATGGTATGTAATGAATGATGACTTATGATATTCAACTGTTATGTCTCGCAACAACAATATTCCTGGGATTGCGATGTATGGCATAACAGGCATCTGGACTTAAAAATCCGGGAGTTGACAATAGAATCCTTAGACAGTGTTTGTGGAGGGATAAAGATGGAGTACCAAAACAGTCTCTAGCTGCTTGGGAAATGGTCTGTAAACCAAAGAAAAAGGGAGGTTTAGGGATAATTAATTTCCAGAAGCAGAATGCAGCTCTGTTAATCAAGTTCCTGGATAAATTTTATAACAAAAGGGATATTCCTTGGATCCAATTAATTTGGAATGCTCACTACCAAGGGAAATTGCCTCATGAGGAAAACATGGTTGGATCTTTTTGGTGGAAAGATGTACTGAGACAAGTTGACAATTTTAGAGGGGTGGCTTCGGTGACTCATGGACAGGGGGATACTATTTCCTTTTGGAATGACAATTGGGATGTTGCACAATCTATATTACCAATGAGTATCAGGTTCCCAAGATTACACTCATATGCCTTACAAAAAGACATTTCGGTTTCGGCAGTATATCAGTTGGGGAACTTGCATTCCTTATTCTATTTGCCAATGTCTCAGCCAGCCCACCTTGAGTTGCAAACACTGGAGTCCCTTATGCAGGATAATCCTTTGTTGCAGCAGAAGGATGAGTGGACCTATTGTTGGGGTAAAAGTTATTCTGCGAAAAGGTTTTATGATCATATTCATTCACATATTCAGGTACCTAATGTGTATCAGTGGCTGTGGAAATCTTGTTGTATAATGAAAACCAAGGTGTTTGCTTGGTTGTTGCTGTCGGATAGACTGAATACTAGAGACCTATTACAAAGGAGAAATTGGCATGTTTCTGATGACAAACATTGTGAGCTCTGTCCCTTGAGAGCATATGAAGATAGAGTGCATTTATTTTTTGAATGTAATTTCAGTGCCCGGATCTGGACATACCTGCAGATTGATTGGCAGCCTTTGGGACATTTACAGTCCATAGTACATCATGCAAGGAGGAATTTTCGGCAGCCTTTCTTTATGGAAGTGCTTATTACTGCATGTTGGAATATCTGGCTTATCAGAAATGCCAAGATTTTTAGGAGGGAGAGAAGCTCATTCACTAAGTGGAAGGGCCAGTTTATCCATGATATGACTTTATTGCAATATAGAATTAAGGCCAAGTACAAAGACAATCTCATGAGTTGGATTAGGTCTCTACCTTAGTGCCCTTCTCCTGTCTTGTTGTATTTTATTGTGCTTTCTTAGGTAGTTGTACATAGGTCTTGGACTTTTTTGTTCTGTCTTCTTTATATTAATAAAAGAAAATGCTGTGGGGCACTTTGCCTCACAGTCCTGGGTTTCAAAAAAAACAACATCTAATGTTCATGATCAGCAAACCTTGATCATGAGTTAAGCAATGAGCTAGTTAAACGAGAGGCTTAATAGGTACTCCTATTTTTTTTTATTAGACACACATGTATTAACATTTCCAGTTAATACAGTTCTAGCATTAGAAACAAACATCTATCATAAACATGGAATAAGATAATAACCATTTTATTATTCCCTTTCGGGCATATTCCTTTTAGTAAGAGCAAACTATATCACAGTTCAAAAAAGAACAAACTATAGCAGAAAAACTTAATGCACCTTCATATGCTCTACCTCTGAAATAGTTTGTCATCCACTCTTGGTGCAGAGATTGTCAAAAACATTTACTACCCCATTTGGTGTGCTATTGCTCTAATGAACATAAGATTGTTGAGGAGAGTGACCATACACCACAGCCATAGAAGAGAATAAGAGAGTGACTAGGCTAGTGACAAAGCCATAATATACAACCAAGAAATCGGTAAGGTTCCAAATTTTTATCTCGAGTTTGATAGCTAAAGTGTATCTAACCAACATCAATATATTCTCTCTCATGCTTCGAAACACTTTATTATGTGCACTTTGGCTAAACATATGTTGTGTCAATTAAAATATAGTAAGTTTATGAAGTGTGTAAGATTAAATGTCGATAAAGTGCGCATGGTGGATAGAAATTAGTGATAGCTTTAGTCCAATCTAAATTTCACTCATGCTCGAACACATGCAAAAACCACTCTCCATAACAACGAAGCATTCCAAAAAACACCAGAATAACCTATAAAGTGATCACAAGACAGACATGTCATCCTAAAATATATGCTAACTTTACTTTCATATTTTATATTGTACAATAAATTTTAGTTCATAAACAATTGCAAGCACTCGTATAGCCAAAATGATACCATTCACATTGCAAGCGAGCATATCTAATAATTAAATATTATGTAAGCAATTGTAGTAGAACCCACACTATTCTATAGCTACAAGGAATGCTATTTCAATAAGCTTAAAAAAAGGAATGCTATTTCAATACTAAGTCTAGAGTACGCACAAGTTATCCACTCATTATCAACCTACTATAACTTGTAAGGAACATCTGACCACGGAAACACTAGTAAAGAATAATGCCAAAGATTTAGTTTGTAATCTAAAAGGTTCAACAAATATTATTACCTACTCATATAATAGAAACACCTCCTAATATTTTCGTTACACCGTGAGGTTTCAAATGTTTGCAATAAATATGCCTATAATATGAATTTTATCCATTTGTTAAAAAATAATTCAAGAAGAAATTATTATTTTTATATAAAACATACTTTAAAATGAAGCACATCAATCTACTTTACTTCAAGACATACATTACACCGTAAAATGAAGAATACTATGAGTAACATTTACAACATTGCTATGGGGCTATCTATGACAATAAATAATACAAAATTAAACATGTTAATATTGTGGAATGCACAAAATAATTTCTACAAAGTATAAAATTTTAGTATAAATTATATTTATTTTAGCTTTGGTTACTTAATTAGTCATATTGTTGGCTACGCATTAGTAGTAACTGGTCATATATCTAAGATCCAAAAGGAGGGTGATAATGCTTGTGCAAGTTCGATTAATTATAGTTAGGTCACATTTTTCTGCATAGGCATGTTGTCGTGACTATTTCAGCTTTTAGGTTGGATTTTTTGTTTCCTTGTGCTGGAGAAGAAACTACGAGGTAATCTTACGTTGCCACCAGTTGTGGCGATCATTTGTGAAGATCCATGTATGCTCATTCATACTTATTAATCCCAACCTATCCCTATATTTTTCATATTGCCAAATATATCTCAGTATTGAACACAAGGTTAACTGTGCATTATGCATTTATGTTTGTACACTTTATGATATCAATTTATTCTGAAATATTATGAACACTTACCCAGTTTTGGAACCTATCTGTGCATTTCTCTACATGTTCATCCATTAGAAGCTCTATTTTGAAGCTTAAGTAGCACCTCGATTATGAGTACTAGTAGCTAGGGCGCCCCATGGGGCGCCTCTTCGCCGGTCAGGTGCGGCTGAATCAACAGCCCAATTTTGACATCTAGCTTCACTCAATTAAAGTGATCTTAGACATACAATCGCATACCAACATGTCTTTCTTCTCTCACCAATTACTTAGTGCTTGCACATGCTTTCTGATCGATTATTCATAATCTATAACTTGACAAAACTTATTTACAACAATGTTACAAGAAAACAGGTGCACATTTTATTTTGCTTGATTGAAACACAATTGGCTTATACATGTAGCTTTACATACAAGGTTGAAACGATGCCTGAACTAATTAGCACACATTAAGCTAGTGATGTACACCAACAAAAGCTCACACACAGACGACAGAGCAAACAAACGACAGCAGCGCTAGGCCTGAAGTATCAAGGAAAGGTGGTGTATTGCATATTTGCATCAGCATGGAGGGTTCCTGTAATCCGGCACAGAGGGTGCACCTCCTCAGTAGTTTCTTCGTAGAATTTGACAGATAATCGAATTTTGCGAGTTTGCATGTAATCCAATGAAAGAGTTGTTACATGAACGTACATACAGACATTAAGTGCAAGAAGGAAATCGAAAAAAAACTACAAAATATTTGCAGGCTTCAGTATTACCTTTCATGAACTGCATGTACTGAGACGTGATGATAGGCACGCCAGGAGAGCCAACGGCTGAAGTGTGGCCACCCTCAGCAACAATCATGAACCTACAGCTCAATATAAGAACAAAAAGCACAGAGCACTTAATGAATTGCCAATTTCCTAGTGGACAAAGTATATAGGCCTCCCAAACAACTTCATAGCCAGCAAGCACATTACAAATATTGTCTATGTGATCCTTCAAAACCTGTAGTGAATTGAGGCCACACTCATCATGGATACCACCATGACCTCACTACAAGATTAGATTACATGAACTTCAGAGGGGTTTAAAGGGGCTTACTGGATTTCCTGCAGTGACCTAAAACCTATAACTTAAAAGGCTGCAGCTTCAGTGATTGGAAATTAAAAATACAGTTTAAGTCGGCAAAGGAAAGTGGGGGAGTAAATCAATTTAAAAACACACAATAGCAGACAACTGCACTGAAGCTGACCTGGATGGTTAAAAATTACATTTATCCTCCTCTATTGAAGTGTGATGATACTTTTCTTTGCAGTTAGCAATTTGTTTTCAGCTGAACAAAAAGTGCATTTACCTAGGAAGATAAACAATGTTCTTTCTTTCAGGGCGCAAGTGGTCATTTCTTTGACATCATAATGATACTCATGAACAGATAAATAATGTTCTTTCATTTCCTCCCTAGCAAGATAGACCTAAGGCATTAAGCATGTACATGGATAACATAAATTTATTTAGCAACGGGAACATCAATCGGTTAGAGAAATATCACAATATTATTTATTTCCTTCCAAGACGCTGGCCCTAAACCACGAAAGCATGTAGAGGAATAACAATAAATTTTTTTAACTACAGAAACTACAACCACAATGAAATCTAATTAACACAGGTAAATGGAAACAAACTCTAGTTTAGATAAAAAAATAGTCTATAAACCACAGCATGGACCAAGCGGCAAACTAAGTATGCGAAAATGAAATAAGGGACCTAGAGAAGATGAATCAAAAACTTTAAGAGAGCAAATCCAGACCAGAAAAACGCACAAGATCAAATAGAATCCAGATGCCATTGGACCAGATCAACCAAGACCAATCCGACCAATGCCCGCGAAGCAGATCAGCCAGCCGGACCAGATCAATAAATTTGTTAATGAAATGATGACATCGCAGAGATCATAACCCATCTTCTCACAAGTAAGAGTGCCCCTTGTTCACAAATGCAAAGAAAAAACAGGTAAGAACCAGAGCCAAACAAAAGGATAATCAATACCAGAGATTGCCCATCGTTGTGACCAAAAAGAACACATCAGCTAGAATTTCTTCTTGAGTGTAGTTAGCCAAGTCTGAAAAAGAATATATATGAGATTGGAGTCCAATAGGAACATGCGCTAATGAGTTTAGTCAGATTGCTTACAATGCGACCAAATCCAACAAAAAGTGGGGCAATTAATTCCATGAGATTACTTCTCCTGTGTAAACACAACAGATGCTTCGAAATGACACTTTCTTTGGCACTAAGGCTGAGTTGCAAAACCATCAGTTGCATGCAAGCCCGAGCATTCTTTGTGTATAGTCATTGCAATACCATGTACCTGTCAGGCAGACAGTGAATTATGAGCATCCAGCCATCATACGGACACCTATATTTACAGACCGAATACTTATAAAAAATCTGAAATCAACATCAGAAGCAAGTATAGAGAGATAATGAGCAAGAGGACATCAGAATACCATCTAACATACTCAAAAAATTAGGTCGGGTAAGGTTACACAAATATATTCCACATACTGAACAGAACAAGCAAAATCCCTCTCACTGGACGCCCTCCACCACCGGGGCAAACATAGAAACCCTTCCTCTATGTATACTGCAAAAGTGCCAGCATTTACGGCATCACTTACCGGGATGAGTGAAAGTGTTCTGAAAAATGGATATGGCATGGTCCAGAACGGCTGCGACGCAGAGCTCCAGGTGGGGAACGTGGAGGAGGCCCGGCAGAGGAAAGCCAGGGGAGAGGCTCCCCATCCACTGAAGGGTACACGGAGAAGACGGACTCCACGCAACCAGCAAACAGATTGGTACCACACCTTTAGCAATTGGAGAAGGATCCGTCGCCTCTTTGGCATATACGGAGTAGTATACATAAACATAGGAAGGAGCACGACGGATATACATGAAAGTAACCACACGTACAAGCAGGAAAATCGCACTCAAGCGAGTCTAGAAGACGAGTCGGCATACCTCGCTAGAGAGAGAAACCACGAAATCCAGGCTTGTTGGCGCTGGACGCGGCGGCCGGAGATGAACACAGACGGGGCCAATCTGAAGAATGCCGCCGTTGGAGGCGTGGTGCTCTAGGAAGATCGGGACTTCTCCGTGGGCACCACCTCCCCAACTCTTTGTGCCACTGACCATATCCCCATCCCCGCCGCCTCCCTGTCTCCACATCCAGCTCAGTTGTGTCTTCCCTGTGCTCCCCACCGGCCTGATCTCCTCCATGGGACCGCTGCAGCCGAAGAGGAAAGCCACATGTCTTAGGAAGGAGAAGAAGGCGCATAAGAGGGAGGGGGTTTAGAAGGGGCAGCACCGGCGGAGGGAGGGGGACGGAGACGCAGCTCCGGCGACGGGAAGAAAAGTGGGGAATCAGGGAAAATGATGAGGGGGACTTTCTTGCGCGTGAGATGAATAGACATGGCTCGCAGACGTGGGGCTCGAGCCGCAGTCTCCACCGACAACGAGGTAGTTTTTCTAGTGACCAATATATCCAGCCAACACACAGACATGTGGGTCCAACAACAAACGCGGTCCACAAGCAGCCTCACACGAGCAAGAGCGACGCGTGAGCACAGATATCTAGCCACAGGACGATAGCATGCACAGCTTTTGTGGTGGCAGAGGGTGGTGGGCCTGGTGAAAACTACACCTACCGAAAAGAAGACACATCATAGATATGACTTGAGGGCCAGTGGTAGATCAGGCCCACACGCAGCGAAGAAGGCTAGAGCATGAGCGATGTTTGCTCCACCATCCTTTCTGCCATACAGCTTTACCGCAGAAAATGCTGGACATTGAACACACAAATATCGCAGCACATGTATAGACTGACAGGCGGGCCACAAGTACCTAGGGCCCATGGGCAGCGTATAAATGGTCGATCACCACGGTGCTACTCAGCTCCAGCGAACCGGAACGCGCAGGAGGAGAAACGACGAGGAAAGCTTTGGCCAACAGAAACGCGGGAAGTGGCCATCGTGGAGGGCTCCTGCATAGGGCAACCATACACGCACTTACTTGTTCTTAATGTGTGATATTTCCGCTCCATGGATGTGTGTATCAAGCACCGCTCGTTGGAGGCATGCGATGACAAGATAGCCGATGTGACCGAGGCATTCACCGCCCGTGACCGTCTCCAGCAGCTTCTAGACCAACCACAGCAATGCCATTCTCCTTAGGCACAATGGCGCCTTCTCCGATGACATGAGCATGCATGGCGCCTTTTCCTTGGGGCCAGGTCTTGTGTAGAGAATGCCAAAGTGATGCCATTCGTTTTTATACTCTGATGTTCAATTTGCTTATAAGTTTTTAGACCAATAGGTGCACTGCGGATTAGATTATACTCACTGTCCAGGCTTGTTCCTCCACTAATTCACAAAAAAATATGCTGAGCGAAGTAGGGTATTGTAGAAAAAGAAGCATCCACCATGGTAATCTAAGCAGCTTCAGTCATAATATAAATATTATGAGCTCGTTTTAGTATCTCCTACACAACAAGGTATTCAAGTCACTACGGGAGAGACGCCGTGGGCCGACGGCCCCGCACCGTCGGCACAGGTAAGTCCACCGTCGGCACCGTCTCTGCCGACGGTGACCGTCGGCGTACCGTCGTCGGCACAGATGGCGTCGGGGTTCGCGCGGGCACCGTCGGCGTAGCAGGTCACCGTCGGCACAGACGTACGCCGACGGCTGGATGGTGGCCGTCGGCCTCACCATCGTCGGCACACCCAGCTGGCCGTCACGCCGGCTGCCGTCAACGTGCCCACCTGTGCCGACGGTTTCACCGTCGGCACAGTTTCACCTTTTTTTTTCCAGAACCGGCGGGAAAACGTGTCCATTTGATCTGAAAAAAAACGCGCGAACGGCACAGCTGTGCCGACGGTACCGTCGGCACAGACCCTGCCATTTGGCACAGCTACGGGCCTGTGCCGACGGTCTGTGCCCAGTTTTTTCAGCTTTTTGCCATTTTGGCTCAATTTGCTCAGAAAATCGCACAAAATGCACATATTATAACATTGAATATCCAGTAACATATATAGCACCATAGAGCACAAAGATATCAGCGTATAGCACCAAATCTCACAAATATAGCATCAAATCTCACAAATAGCAGAAATATAGCATACAAGACCATGGTACATACACGGGATCCACTACAAAGATGGAGCGTGTCATCATGTGCTAGTACAATGTAGAAACTATGGTGGTGCACCACCCGGCGGACCCGAGTACTGATCTAGCTCCGACTGGGTGAAGCGAGGCCGCACTACTTCGACGGTGCTCGGGGAGGTAGAACCACGACGAGAGCCACCGGAAGCAGAACCATGCCGAGGTTCGGCAGAAGCACCAGGAGAATGGCGACCGGGGTGCATCGGCGTACCACAAGGAGTGTCGTTCCCGGATTCTCCCAATCCCTACATGTTGGAGGGAGTTAGCAACTTAGCCATGTCACACCAAGTTAGCAACTTAGCCAAGTTAGCAACTTACCGGGGTCAGCTGACGCTTGTACATGCAATAGAACTCCTCCTTGGACGGGAACACTGGCGTCGGCCCCGGATGAGGTGGCTCTGGGAGTGGTTCCTCTCGTACTCCAGTCATCATGAACCAAGTGAAACTCTGCAAGAAACGGGAGAGATAGCTCAGATTCAAACATGGGGACTTATGATGTTTTGCAACCATAGAGATTGAAACTTACCGCCATCTGGTTGCTCGTCCACTGGACATAGGCATCTTTCACAAGGTCATGCTCCTTAATCTTCTCGAGATACTCCTCGTAAGCTACTGCATAGGCCTCCTCGAGCTGAGTCTACAATTTCAGAAATAATGCGTCTCATCAACATAGCCATTCAGGAACAAGAGTCAAAATAGAGGATGAAAGTGTGGATGACTTACATCTACCTCTACCCGAGAACGGCATGTAGTCCGCGAGGAGGTAGCGTAGCTGCCGGAGGGGAGGGTAGCCTTGATCTGCGTGAAGTTCCTCTGAGGCTTGAAACCCCCAGCAAGGCAGGCAGGATGTCCATGCGGCTGGCCGGACCCCGCCAGCATCATCGCCACCTCGTCGACCAGCTCGGTCATAGGGTCCTCCACCTCTGGATGGAGCTTGGCGTACTCCTCGCAGTATTTTTCCTTGCTCTCTTTGGCCTTGCCGTAGTACATCTCAGGCGCGGGCCGAGGCTCGTTCGGACCGGGCGTCACCAGCTTCATGTGCGTCCACGCTTCCATCTGACCAACTTCCCTCCCAAGCTTCTTCCCCTGCATCACAAAACAAATGTTATGCATATCATCGAAAATCAAAAAAATGCAGCTTGTTCCATTTTTATATGTACCAGACGGTCCCGATAGCGATCGGTGCTGCTGCTCCCCGCAGTGTGTGTTCCCTGATGCCCACGGTTGGCCTTGTTCCGGTCGCTCACGGCCTTGAAATCGGGGTTTTCGCCGACCCAATTCTTGACCAACTCCATGAAGGCGGCCCTCTTATTATCAGCCCAATGTGGTACAACCTGCAAAATCAAAACTCATTTGAAGAACAAACAATATAGTTGCAAGTTAGCCGCAGTACATAGAATCACATTGACAATTACTTACCAACATGAAGTCCTCTATCGTCAAAGCCGGGGCGAGTCCCTGCACAATCTCAGGCTTTGTGTACCTTACGCCCTGCTCAGCATAGAAGTGGCCGATGCACGTGATCCTCTGGTTGTACCACTGCTGCCGTGTCAACTTCCGACACATGTTACGGAGGATCACGTCCGCCCTCTCCTTATGCTCAGTCGCCACCCTATAATTGCGCTGCAATCAAGCATAACAGAAAGTGTGAGAGGCATGAGTTATCACGGTGGGGTTATCAACTACATATGAACGAAACCCAAAGAGTATGCATTACGTACCCAAAACTTCTTGATCACGGCGTCGGCGGCGGAAGTAAAGCCAGGGTAAGGCGCTATCTCAAAGTCTTCCCAAGTGTAGGCTAGCTTGGACTCGCCTCCAAGGACCGGAGTGTACATCACCGGCCAGTACTTCCTAATAGCAGCTCCAATCAGACTCCCTGGCACGCGGACATTCTTCCCCGTATATGTGAAATTTCTGCACAATTATCAAACATTAGAAAATGCTAAGTGTCATAACGAAAATGAAATCACCTTACTACTTACTCTATCTTTCCTGGGACAAGGAACCACTTGTCATCCTCCGTAGCAGGTTCCTTGCTCTCATCGGGAACCTGCGCTTCCCCACGAATCCGCAACTTCTTCGGAGCCATCTCCGTCGAAGCCTCCTCGTCCCTAGACTCCTCCTCCTCCTCCCTAGTGTCCTCCTCCTCCTCCTCCCTAGTGTCCTCCTCCTCGTCCATAGACTGTGAAGCCACTGAGCCAGAAGCAGAGGGAATGTTAGCTAGAAGGAGCTGTGCATCCCCCCCTCGTCCTCCAGCTCGTCCTCCCCCTCGTCCTCCAGCTCGTCCTCCCCCTCGTCCTCCAGCTCGTCCACCCCCTCGTCCACCCCCTCGTCCTCCCCGTCCTCCGTCTGCGTCTTCGTAACGTCGGGTGGGAACAATGGGTCTTCCACTCCGTCTGGAAGCACCCGGCCCTGGCTTCCGCTGATGCATCTGATCAAGCAAGGAGCTCGATTATGCCTTCCGTCCGCTCATATTGGGCAATTACCTGCATAAGAAAAGAGAAAATAATTAATAAGCATGTTGAAAATGAGTAAACACTAAGCATAATGACAAATGTAGGTACTAAGCATAATGAAAAATGTAGGTATTAAGCATAATGACAATGTAGGTACTAAGCATAATGACAAATGTATGTATTAAGCATAATGATAATGTAGGTACTAAGCATAAAAGACCCTCACCATTCATCACCACTCTCATCTCTAGGCATTGGGTTCTCAGCCTCACTATCAAAATCAGTATCATATGAGTATTCATGGTCGGCATTGGGTTCCGGTTGAGTCTCGACAATGGTGTCTTTGTTCGCATTGCGCTTGGTGAGCATAGCTATGTCCTTCAGGTCCACCACGGTCTCACCACGCATTTGTACATCGTTGTGGAGCTCCTGAAGACCTATGTCTATTTGAAGGTCCCCGAACTGCTCTTCCTCTTGATAGAAAATTCCCTCATATGTTACCGGGTCAATGTTGTTGTAATCGTCCTCGGAGGGGATGGGTAGCTTACCATGTGGCGATACCTGGAACACGACTTCCCAGCCCATGAGTTCCTCATTCTGACATGGGTAGGACAAATAATAAACTTGCTTGGTTTGGTGAGCCACAACATAGACGTCGGATCCGCTGTAGGTGGTTGTAGGCCTAACTTCAACTAAACCAATGGAGGGGGTGCTTCTCATTCCACCGTGTGGGTCAAACCAGTGGCATTTGAACACAAAGAGCTTGAGTTCTATGTTTGCGTTGTTGAACGTCAACTCGTATACCTTTTGTAACCTTCCATAGTAATCAAGATCATCGGCTCCGCGGGTGTAGACCCTAGTATTTATTGTTTTTGCATTAGGCCGGTTCTTCTGGTGAAACTCCGTATGGAAGCGATACCCATTTACATCATACTTCTCATGCATATGGACTCTACGGTTAAAACCCTGGGAAACGCATCTCAACTCGTCTGTCATCTCAACGTTGGGATCAGCTCCCTACAAGTTCAGTTCAGATTATTCTGTGCATTAGTTACGTGTAATAAGACAAGTCACGGATTGCAAAGTAAGAGGAACATTTGAGAAATTACTTTTTCATAGAACCAGTTCACGAAGCTTTTATTTAAGGGCGGGGCACCCTCTTTCAGAAGAGTGTACCACTGCGTGGGAGTGGGACCATTTCTTCCTGACCACATTTCATCATGGAATTGGCTGAAAGGAGAAAATACGTATTAGACCAAAACCAAGTTACTGGTTGCAAAGTAATTGGTTCATCATTTTACCTCATGAAATCGACCACTTCCTCCATGTTCATAAGCACGTAAAGCATTATGCAATCCTTCTCTTCTGGCGAAATGTTCTCCACTTTTGAGGCACCGGCCTTGCCACCGGGATATTGGAAGAGCAAGAGCTTTGGGTCACGCTTGGGCTCGTCGGAATTGTACCGAGCGACCGGGTTATGCTTAGTGGGCACATCATTGGCATAGTACATTGTCGTGGCGTCTGCCATCTCATGGAGGAGGGTTGCCTCAGCTATGCATGCTTCAATCTTATTTTTGTTTCCACATTTGTACCGAATATACTTGAACTCCCTCTCAATACAAAACTGCCAACGATACTACACCGGTCCCCCCAAGAGTGCCTCGTTGGCGAGATGCACGATGAGATGTAGCATCGGAGTGAAGAAGCCTGGGGGGAATATCATCTCTAACTTGCATAGCATGTCCGGCACTTGCTTCTGCAGCTTCTCAATCACCTCGGTACATATCTGCTTAGCACAGACCGTGCGGAAAAAATGGCTCACCTCCGCAAGCACTCGCCAGACATGATCGGGGAGATATCCTCGAAGCATCACCGGCATCAGCCGCTCAATCCATATATGATAGTCGTGACTCTTGAGCCCGTTTATTTTTCCTGTAG
Organism: Lolium perenne; assembly: GCF_019359855.2. Classification (NCBI taxonomy): domain Eukaryota; kingdom Viridiplantae; phylum Streptophyta; class Magnoliopsida; order Poales; family Poaceae; genus Lolium; species Lolium perenne. The sequence goes on along the minus strand of NC_067246.2, from coordinate 20,939,050 downwards.
CAAGATTGACTCCCTTACTCATATTCGAACAATAACCATCAGGGAACATCACGTCATATTTGAGCCACGTAATTGCCTCCTTCTTGTCGGCGCTATCAAGACAGTACTTGGCATGCGGCTTTAACCAACCTTTTCGATTGCCCTCAGGAGGCTGCATGTGTAGAGCCACCCTGTCGCATATCTCCTCAATATCGACTCTAGCTGAAACATTATCCCTTGACTTGCCTGGTATGTTGCCGCAGGTGTTAAGGAATGCCTCCCCGCAATTCTTTTCGGTGTGCATCATATCGATATTATGGGGAAGTTCAAGGTCCTTGTAATACTCGAGCTCTGTTATGCCTGCTATGTGAGTCCAGTTGTGCGTTTTACCATATCCCTCAAATTGGTGGCCGGGTTCCTTACTAGGCTGGAGAGCACGTAGCTCAGCATCAACAGTTGCACCAACGAACTTTGGTATTTCTTTATGTTCAAGCACAACTACGCCTTTCGTGAAGTTGTTCTTGTCAGATCTGAACCGATGCCCTGGACTGAGGAACTTGCGGTGTTTGTCAAAGGCAACATATTTGTGTCCAGCTTTTAGGTGCCTGAATTCTAGTTCGTGCCTGCACACTGGGCATGGAAACTTACCAGCTGTACTATGCCCACAAAATAGGGCGTACCCGGGTAGGTCATGCATTGAATAGTGGAACCAAACTTTCATGATGAAGTTTCTCTTTGATGCTCGGTCGTATGTCAATGTACCGTGATGCCACGAGTGGTGCAAATCATCCACAAGTGGTTGCATTAAGACACTCAATTTCTTCCCTGGATATTCAGGCCCTGGAAGGATCATCGACAAGAATATGTTCTTCCTTTGCATTACGACTCCAGGAGGGAGATTGAGCGGAATAACAAACACGGGCCAGCAGCTGTACGCGGCAGTCGACATACCATATGGGTTGAATCCATCGGTTGCTATCGCAATTCTAACATTCCGAGCCTCACTTGCCTCATTTGGGTGCTTTTCATCGAAGTGCTTCCATGATTGACCAATGGATGTACCATGGGTACCCGTTTCTTCTCGTCCTGCAATCTTATCCCGGTCTTATGCCATGTCATCTGCTTGGCAGTCTCCTCGAACATGTAAAGCCGCTGGATTCTTTTGATGAATGGAAGATAACGAAGAATCTTTATGGCTACTTTTGTCTGCCTCTTCTGACCATTGCCTACATCTACCTCATGATACCTAGAGTGACCACACTTGGCACAGTACTTGTCATCCGCATAGTCTTTCCAAAACAAAAGGCAAAGTTTTGGACAGACATCATATGTTACATAATCCATTTTCAATGCTTTCAAGATTTTCTTCGTTTCGTACATGGTCTTGGGCAAGCAATGACCTTCAGGCAACATGTTACCTACTGTGTTCAGAGTCTTTTCAAAGGATGCTCGAGTACTCTCAAACATGCACTTGTCGGCTAGCAACTACGTGATGCCATCAAGTTGAGACATTTTTGCACCCGGGTATAGAGGCCTCCTAGCTGAGGCCATCATATCAATGAAGGCCCTCGCGGTTGGCTCAGGTTCCTCCTCTGGAAGTTCCTCCGGTTGTGGCGGTCCCTCCAGTTCAGGCGGTTCCTCCGGTTCAGACTGTTCGTCCCATGGTAACTCTGGCATGTCAGCATCCCGAAGATCATCTAGCAAGTTTAAGATGCCATCGTTCTCATTGCCATCGATCCGCTGCCGCATCACCTCACCTCTATCACGTTCGTGCCGAGAAAAGTCGACCGGCGGGTCGTAGTCACGCATATACCCATTCCACCAAAGGTGTTTAGTCATCTCTAGAATATCCTTAGGATGACGCCTCCTGCAGACACTGCAAGGGCAACGGGGACGAACGACCCCCTTCGAACCACGAGCTAACTCCTTCACTAACAAATCGGTCTTCCATTTCCATTCATCTGTCACTTGAGTCGAACTAACACGGCCACTGTACATCCACTCATTATCAGCCATCCTGCTTTATTGCGTGACAAACAACAAATAGTAGCATGAAATTGAATGCATCATATTTTTATTTTTCTACCAGCGAAAACGCGTGCATCAACCTACATCTCTACTAGGTGGGCTCCTAGCAGCCCCCGGACCCGTAGTTGGGTACGTTCTCCACGTTCTGCTTGGGTGCGAGACAGAATTTCGGCAGCACCTCCCCGCTGCTCTCCCGATACACGTCTCAGCAAAAAGCCGAGAGGATGTGCATCCGGAGAACAACAGGGAGGCGCTGACGAAATCCTGTCTCGCACCCGAGCAGAACGTGGAAAACGTACCCAACTACGGGTCCGGCGACTGTCCCGTAAATGCCACAAGCGTTACGGTTCAAAATATGCTTACCACTAATGCATATTTATCCGCGTAACGCTTGCGGATGGGAATTGACACCTAGGTTACGCGACTTGACGGAGAAATTAAATCTAATGACATAAAAATGCGGAGGGGGAGTCGGCAATTCAGCTCACCCTCGGCTGTAGAGGAAGTAGTCGAACAACCGGCGATGTCGACGGCCGTAGAGATGCGCCGCAAGATCCGGGGTCGTCACGCGGGGTGCTCACTACGGGACCTAGTTAAAATAATAAAAATTTGTCAATGCAAATTCATCGCTAAATAGATTTCATTTTCAATTTCAATTAGCATTTCAATTTCAATTTCATTTTGCATTTCAATTTTATTTTCAATTAGCATTTCAATTTCATTTTCATTTTCAATTAGCATTTCAATTTCAATTTCATTTAGCATTTCAATTTTATTTTCAATTAGCATTTCAATATCTTTTTCATCTAGCATTTCAATTTCAATTAGCATTTCAATTTCATTTTCCATTTCAATTTTCCCTAACTATTAACTACTCAATAACTAACTAACTACCAAATAGACACAAAAATAAAAATAAAAAGAAGAAAAATTACCTTCAATGTTCCATATGCATGGAACCGGCCGGGGCGAGGCGGGCAGGGGCAGCGGAGGCGAGGGGGGCCGGCGAGGCGGCCGCAGCGCGGCGGAAGCGAGGGGGTCGGGGTGGGGCGGCTGCAGCGCGGCGGCGGCTACCGACGCGGCGGAGGCGAGGGCGCCGGGAGTCGGCGGGTGGTGGCGGAGGAAGAGGGCGGCGGGCGTTGGCCGGCGTCGGCGGGTGGTGGTGGAGGCGAGGGCGGCCGGCGTCGGCGGGTGGTGGCGGAGGCGAGGGCGGCCGGGCGTGGCGGCGGGTGGCGGCCGGGAGAGACGGCGGCGGCGCGGGGGTGGGGATGAGGTGTGACTGAGTGGCGGATGAGGTGTGGTCGGGCGCGGCCGATCTGATTAAGTTCGAACCCCTGTGCCGACGGCTAGGTTGTGCCGACGGTGACCGTCGGTACAGGTAGTTTTTTCAGTTTTTTATTTTTATTTTTTAAAATAAATACTGTCACTATTTACTGCAAATAATAAGAATATAATAGATCATCTTAAATCCTAACCCTAACACTAACCCTAAACACTAACCCTAAACACTAACCCTAACCCTATAGGTTGTGTCACCGTCGGCACAAGTAGTTTTTTTGTTTTTTATTTTTTATTTTTTAAAATAAATACTGTCAGTATTTACTGCAAATAATAAGAATAGAATAGATCATCTCAAATCCTAACCCTAACCCTAACCCTAAACACTAACCCTAAACAATTAGTGTAGAACCCCCTGTCCGAGAAGCCGGACACACCCGGGGGGGGTAGCATTGGATGTAGAACCATCACAAATCACTTATGTGCATGCCATGTGGACACACACAAGTTTTGGGGCCATTCCCTAGATCTGATGCTCGATTTCTGACGAAACCCTAGTTCTGTTGACCGCGCCGTCTACCCCTTTGATTGCATCCCATCGGGGGTCCCCCGGTGGGCGTGTGCCTCCATTTGAGCTTGGTTAGGTCATAGGTACATGTGGAAACAAGGATCATCCCATATGATCCCAAGGTTCTCTCCGGTTCACCTCCGAGGGAGTTCCCCCCTATACATGCAAAATCTGCCTAAGTGTAGGAACCCCCTGTCCGAGAAGCCGGACACACCCGGGGGGGTAGCATTGGATGTAGAACCATCACAAATCACTTATGTGCATGCCATGTGGACACACACAAGTTTTGGGGCCATTCCCCAGATCTGATGCTCGATTTCTGAAGAAACCCTAGTTCTGTTGACCGCGCCGTCTACCCCTTTGACTGCATCCCATCGGGGTCCCCCGGTGGGCGTGTGCCTCCATTTGAGCTTGGTTAGGTCATAGGTACATGTGGAAACAAGGATCATCCCATATGATCCCAAGGTTCTCTCCGGTTCACCTCCGAGGGAGTTCCCCCTATACATGCAGAATCTGCCTAAGTGTAGGAACCCCCTGTCCGAGAAGCCGGACACACCCGGGGGGTAGCATTGGATGTAGAACCATCACAAATCACTTTTGTGCATGCCATGTGGACACACACAAGTTCGGGGGTCCCCCGGTGGGCGTGTGCCTCCATTTGAGCTTGGTTAGGTCATAGGTACATGTGGAAACAAGGATCATCCCATATGATCCCAAGGTTCTCTCTGGTTCACCTCCGAGGGAGTTCCCCCCCTATACATGCAGAATCTGCCTAAGTGTAGGAACCCCCTGTACGAGAAGCTGGACACACCCGGGGGGTAGCATTGGATGTAGAACCATCACAAATCACTTTTGTGCATGCCATGTGGACACACACAAGTTTTGGGGCCATTCCCTAGATCCGATGCTCGATTTCTGAAGAAACCCTAGTTCTGTTGACCGCGCCGTCTACCCCTTTGACTGCATCCCATCGGGGTCCCGGTGGGCGTGTGCCTCCATTTGAGCTTGGTTAGGTCATAGGTACATGTGGAAACAAGGATCATCCCATATGATCCCAAGGTTCTCTCCGGTTCACCTCCGAGGGAGATCCCCCTATACATGCAGAATCTGCCTAAGTGTAGGAACCCCCTGTCCGAGAAGCCGGACACACCCGGGGGGTAGCATTGGATGTAGAACCATCACAAATCACTTATGTGCATGCCATGTGGACACACACAAGTTTTGGGGCCATTCCCTAGATCCGATGCTCGATTTCTGAAGAAACCCTAGTTCTGTTGACCGCGCCGTCTACCCCTTTGACTGCATCCCATCGGGGGTCCCCCGGTGGGCGTGTGCCTCCATTTGAGCTTGGTTAGGTCATAGGTACATGTGGAAACAAGTATCATCCCATATGATCCCAAGGTTCTCCCCGGTTCACCTCCGAGGGAGTTCCCCCCCTATACATGCAGAATCTGCCTAAGTGTAGGAACCCCCTGTCCGAGAAGCCGGACACACCCGGGGGGTAGCATTGGATGTAGAACCATCACAAATCGCTTATGTGCATGCCATGTGGACACACACAAGTTTTGGGGCCATTCCCTAGATCCGATGCTCGATTTCTGAAGAAACCCTAGTTTTGTTGACCGCGCCGTCTACCCCTTTGACTGCATCCCATCGGGGGTCCCCCGGTGGGCGTGTGCCTCCATTTGAGCTTGGTTAGGTCATAGGTACATGTGGAAACAAGGATCATCCCATATGATCCCAAGGTTCTCTCCGGTTCACCTCCGAGGGAGTTCCCCCCCTATACATGCAGAATCTGCCTAAGTGTAGGAACCCCCTGTCCGAGAAGCCGGACACACCCGGGGGGGGGTAGCATTGGATGTAGAACCATCACAAATCACTTATGTGCATGCCATGTGGACACACACAAGTTTTGGGGCCATTCCCTAGATCCGATGCTCGATTTCTGAAGAAACCCTAGTTCTGTTGACCGCGCCGTCTACCCCTTTGACTGCATCCCATCGGGGGTCCCCCGGTGGGCGTGTGCCTCCATTTGAGCTTGGTTAGGTCATAGGTACATGTGGAAACAAGTATCATCCCATATGATCCCAAGGTTCTCCCCGGTTCACCTCCGAGGGAGTTCCCCCCCTATACATGCAGAATCTGCCTAAGTGTAGGAACCCCCTGTCCGAGAAGCCGGACACACCCGGGGGGTAGCATTGGATGTAGAACCATCACAAATCACTTATGTGCATGCCATGTGGACACACACAAGTTTTGGGGCCATTCCCTAGATCCGATGCTCGATTTCTGAAGAAACCCTAGTTTTGTTGACCGCGCCGTCTACCCCTTTGACTGCATCCCATCGGGGGTCCCCCGGTGGGCGTGTGCCTCCATTTGAGCTTGGTTAGTTCATAGGTACATGTGGAAACAAGGATCATCCCATATGATCCCAAGGTTCTCTCCGGTTCACCTCCGAGGGAGTTCCCCCTATACATGCAGAATCTGCCTAAGTGTAGGAACCCCCTGTCCGAGAAGCCAGACACACCCGGGGGGGTAGCATTGGATGTAGAACCATCACAAATCACTTATGTGCATTCCATGTGGACACACACAAGTTTTGGGGCCATTCCCTAGATCCGATGCTCGATTTCTGAAGAAACCCTAGTTCTGTTGACCGCGCCGTCTACCCCTTTGACTGCATCCCATCGGGGTCCCCCGGTGGGCGTGTGCCTCCATTTGAGCTTGGTTAGGTCATAGGTACATGTGGAAACAAGGATCATCTCATATGATCCCAAGGTTCTCTCCGGTTCACCTCCGAGGGAGTTCCCCCCTATACATGCAGAATCTGCCTAAGTGTAGGAACCCCCTGTCCGAGAAGCCGGACACACCCGGGGGGGTAGCATTGGATGTAGAACCATCACAAATCACTTATGTGCATGCCATGTGGACACACACAAGTTTTGGGGCCATTCCCTAGATCTGATGCTCGATTTCTGAAGAAACCCTAGTTCTGTTGACCGCGCCGTCTACCCCTTTGACTGCATCCCATCGGGGTCCCCCGGTGAGCGTGTGGCTCCATTTGAGCTTGGTTAGGTCATAGGTACATGTGGAAACAAGGATCATCCCATATGATCCCAAGGTTCTCTCCGGTTCACCTCCGAGGGAGTTCCCCCCCTATACATGCAGAATCTGCCTAAGTGTAGGAACCCCCTGTCCGAGAAGCCGGACACACCCGGGGGGGTAGAATTGGATGTAGAACCATCACAAATCACTTTTGTGCATGCCATGTGGACACACACAAGTTTTGGGGCCATTCCCTAGATCCGATGCTCGATTTCTGAAGAAACCCTAGTTCTGTTGACCGCGCCGTCTACCCCTTTGACTGCATCCCATCGGGGGTCCCCCGGTGGGCGTGTGCCTCCATTTGAGCTTGGTTAGGTCATAGGTACATGTGGAAACAAGGATCATCCCATATGATCCCAAGGTTCTCTCCGGTTCACCTCCGAGGGAGTTCCCCCCCTATACATGCAGAATCTGCCTAAGTGTAGGAACCCCATGTCCGAGAAGCCGGACACACCCGGGGGGTAGCATTGGATGTAGAAGCATCACAAATCACTTTTGTGCATGCCATGTGGACACACACAAGTTTTGGGGCCATTCCCTAGATCCGATGCTCGATTTCTGAAGAAACCCTAGTTCTGTTGACCGCGCCGTCTACCCCTTTGACTGCATCCCATCGGGGGTCCCCCGGTGGGTGTGTGCCTCCATTTGAGCTTGGTTAGGTCATAGGTACATGTGGAAACAAGGATCAGCCCATATGATCCCAAGGTTCTCTCCGGTTCACCTCCGAGGGAGTTCCCCCCTATACATGCAGAATCTGCCTAAGTGTAGGAACCCCCTGTCCGAGAAGCCGGACACACCCGGGGGGGTAGCATTGGATGTAGAACCATCACAAATCACTTATGTGCATGCCATGTGGACACACACAAGTTTTGGGGCCATTCCCTAGATTCGATGCTCGATTTCGGAAGAAACCCTAGTTCTGTTGACCGCGCCGTCTACCCCTTTGAATGCATCCCATCGGGGGTCCCCCGGTGGGCGTGTGCCTCCATTTGAGCTTGGTTAGGTCATAGGTACAAGTGGAAACAAGGATCATCCCATATGATCCCAAGGTTCTCTCCGGTTCACCTCCGAGGGAGTTCCCCCCTATACATGCAGAATCTGCCTAAGTGTAGGAACCCCCTGTCCGAGAAGCCGGACACACCCGGGGGGGTAGCATTGGATGTAGAACCATCACAAATCACTTTTGTGCATGCCATGTGGACACACACATGTTTTGGGGCCATTCCCTAGATCCGATGCTCGATTTCTGAAGAACCCCTAGTTCTGTTGACCGCGCCGTCTACCCCTTTGACTGCATCCCATCGGGGGTCCCCCGGTGGGCGTGTGCCTCCATTTGAGCTTGGTTAGGTCATAGGTACATGTGGAAACAAGGATCATCCCATATGATCCCAAGGTTCTCTCCGGTTCACCTCCGAGGGAGTTCCCCCCTATACATGCAGAATCTGCCTAAGTGTACGAACCCCCTGTCCGAGAAGCCGGACACACCCGGGGGGGTAGCATTGGATGTAGAACCATCACAAATCACTTTTGTGCATGCCATGTGGACACACACAAGTTTTGGGGCCATTCCCTAGATCCGATGCTCGATTTCTGAAGAAACCCTAGTTCTGTTGACCGCGCCGTCTACCCCTTTGACTGCATCCCATCGGGGGTCCCCCGGTGGGCGTGTGCCTCCATTTGAGCTTGGTTAGGTCATAGGTACATGTGGAAACAAGGATCATCCCATATGATCCCAAGGTTCTCTCCGGTTCACCTCCGAGGGAGTTCCCCCCTATACATGCAGAATCTGCCTAAGTGTAGGAACCCCCTGTCCGAGAAGCCGGACACACCCGGGGGGGTAGCATTGGATGTAGAACCATCACAAATCACTTATGTGCATGCCATGTGTACACACACAAGTTTTGGGGCCATTCCCTAGATCCGATGCTCGATTTCTGAAGAAACCCTAGTTCTGTTGACCGCGCCGTCTACCCCTTTGACTGCATCCCATCGGGGGTCCCCCGGTGGGCGTGTGCCTCCATTTGAGCTTGGTTAGGTCATAGGTACATGTGGAAACAAGGATCATCCCATATGATCCCAAGGTTCTCTCCGGTTCACCTCCGAGGGAGTTCCCCCCTATACATGCGAGACCGCCTAAGTGTAGGAACCCCCTGTCCGAGAAGCCGGACACACCCGCGGGGGTAGCATTGGATGTAGAACCATCACAAATCACTTTTGTGCATGCCATGTGGACACACACAAGTTTTGGGGCCATTCCCTAGATCCGATGCTCGATTTCTGAAGAAACCCTAGTTCTGTTGACCGCGCCGTCTACCCCTTTGACTGCATCCCATCGGGGGTCCCCCTTTCACGCTGCTTCTCTCCCGCCCTTTTTTCCCGCCCACCCTTTCCCGCTCCTTCTCTCCCGCCTTTTTTTCCCGCCATGATTTCCCGCCAAGTTTTCCCGACCACCCTTTCCCGCCCATTCCCTCCCGCCAAGTTTTCCCGCCGTTTCAGCCCCTTGCCGGCCTATATATAGCCATGTCTTCTCCACTAACAGCACCAGCAAAATTTCTCCCTTCATCGCTTCTCTCATCCAACAGAACCACAAAATCCTCTAAGCTGAGCTGCCGCTGAGATGGCTCCTCGTCGCCGTAGCAACACGGGCTTCATCGGCGTTCGCCTGCGGCCTGCGGGACATTTCGCGGCTGAAATCACCGCCGGTGGTACGCGTGTGTGGCTCGGCACCTTCTACACGAAGGAGGCTGCTGCCCGCGCATACGACGTTGCGGCTTGGAGGTTTGGCCGGCCACGCCACGAAATGAACTTCCCGGAGGTCAGGTCTCTGACGGAAGCTCAGAGTCTCTCTACTGAGCCGCTACTTCGCTCACAGGGTGAAGCGCGTCGGTACAGGTCTGGCCAGCGGCGGATTAATACCACCGAGGCGGACGAGCAGTTCATGGCACAGTGGCGCAGAGACCATCCCGGAGCCGTCGAGGTAGAGCGCGCATTCTGGAAGGAGAAGCAGACGTACAGGAGGGAGAGGAGGGCGGGAAAGCGGCAGAGGAGGGCCGAATATGAAGCAGAGTACGCCAAAGGAGAGGCGTCGACATGGGGGGGAGAATGATGAACGGTGGTTGTGGCACCTCTCAAGTACCGCTTCAGAGGACACCCCCAGCGAGGACGAAGATTTCGACTTCTGATTAATATGTGTGTGTGTCGAGTCCGTGTGTCTAGCGGGTCATGTGTCGACCCAGTGTTAAGTGCTTTGGTCTGTGTGTGGGTGTAGTTCTTTAAATGTTTTGGTTTGTGTGTGGGTCTAGTTCTTTAAGTGTTTTGGTTCCTGTGTGGGTGTAGTTCTTTAAGTGTTTCGGTTCGTGTGTGGGTCTAGTTCTTTAAGCGCTTTGGTATGTGTGTGGGTCTAGTTATTTAAGTGTTTTGTATCATGTCTGGGTCTTAAGTTCTTAAATGTATCACTTTTATGCATTCTCTGTGGACACACACAAGTTTTGGGGCCATTCACCCCCTCCGAGGCTCGATTTCTGGCGAAACCCTAGTTCTATTGACCGCGCGGTCTACCCCTTTGACTGCATCCCATCGGGGGTCCCCAGGTGGGCATATGCCTCCATTTGAGCTTGGTTAGGTCATAGGTACATGTGGTAACAAGGATCATCCCATATGATCTCAAGTTTCTCTCTGGTTCACCTCCGAGGGAGTTCCCCCCTATACATCCAGAATCTACCTAAGTGTAGAACCCCATGTCCGAGAAGCCGGACACACCTGGGGGTAGTATTGGATACAAAACCTTCTCAAATCACTTTTGTGCATTCTCTGTGGACACACACAAGTTTTGGGGCCATTCCGTAGATCCGATGCTCGATTACTGACGAAACCCTAGTTCTGTTGACCGCGCGGTCTACCCCTTTGACTGCATCCCATCGGGGGTCCCCCGGTGGGCATATGCCTCCATTTGAGTTTGGTTAGGTCATAGGTACATGTGATAACAAGGATCGTCCCATATGATCTCAAGGTTCTCTCCGGTTCACCTCCGAGGGAGTTCCCCCTATAGATCCAGAATCTGCCTAAGTGTAGAACCCCATGTCCGAGAAGCCGGACACACTTGGGGGGTAGCATTGGATATAAAACCATCTCAAATCACTCTCCGATCCTCGATTTCTGAGAAAACCCTAGACCGGGGTCCCGGCGGGGGATCTATACCGGCCTTATACATATATATAGGTTTCTCGCAAAGGGGTTTGCCAAAATAGCAGTGAGAAAGAAATAAACAAAAATATGATTGGGATTAACAATTATATGGGTAATAATTATCTCTTTGATGCAAAAAATGTAAAAATAAAAAATGTGCATAATTGTAGGTGCCGACGGCCGTGGTTGTTCCGTGGGTCACCGTCGGCACATCAGAAGGGGGACCCAGAAGTCAGTCCCTGTGCCGACGGCCGCCGTTGTGCCGTGGGCTACCGTCGGCACAGAGTAGACGGCGCCGTGACAGTCTAACGGCTGGACCCGCCTGTTAGCGCGTGTACCGACGGTCGACGCTGTGCCGACGGTGACCTTCGGCCGCCAACTACCTGTGCCGACGGTCCTCTTTGCGCCGACGGTGACCGTCGGTGTAGCCAGCAGTGTGCCGACGGCCGACCTGCGCCGACGGTCATCTCCGTCGCCGGTCGACGAGGTCCTATGTGCCGACGGCCCCGACATTTGGCCGTCGACACATAGGCTGGCCGTCGGCACACGCCGCCTCTCCCGTAGTGAGTAAACTATGTTGTTGCGTTGCATTGAGCAATCACAAATAAATACGTGGGAGAAGGAGGCCAATTCTAAGATTGCGACGGTTTCACTTAATACTGCACAAAATAAATATCTTAAGTTTTTTTACTGACTACTACAACCTACCAAGTATATGATGATGCAGTTCATCATGTTCCCAGTGATGTCATAGAGCTGTAAATGATCTTTTCTTTTGTTCCCACAGTGATGGAGCGCTATGGAGCGGTTCGTTTCTCCAGACTAACTTTTATAGAGGTAAGGCCCTCCACGTCACGCTCTCCACAACCATTCATCATGCACCACCTCCTCTTGGGCGCCACGATTTTTCGAGACCTCAACTGTCTACGCCCAGCGCCACACCATGGTTGTCTTCGTCCACGACATCAGCCTACGACATTGAGGTGGAGGAGAGATCCACATATACATGCTCCACCCTGGACCGATCCTACCACTGGACGTAGCTCAGGCAGAAGACCACGGCCCAACCAACCCAAACTTCACGTGAACAGTAAATAGCTAATCGGGCTTTATTTATGTGAAGCCGCTGAAAAGTAACATCAAAGTGGACGAGGGTGACAAATGTCCCAGATGGTTCCATGGAAGTTTGACACTGATATTGTTGACTTCTGTGAAAGGTGTCTTTCCAATAACCTTTGTCTCATTTTTCACTCATGATCTTATCTAACATCTAACGTAACAGTTGGAGCAATACACAGTCTATAATATTTGATGTGATAGTGATTTTTTATAATAAAAATTATCAACAATTTTATAATGCCCTATTCTTGTCTTGATTGTTCATAGTATGGATATGTAAGATTGGTCTATTGTGCCCTCGAAAGTACTTGGGATTCATCCTTCTAACTTCCATTTGAAGTGCAAGGAAATTTCTCTAGGATTACGAGTCCATTTTGATCTAAACAGTATGTACTTTATTTTTGTGTGATATGAGAAGGAATAGCGGGACAAAGGCTTCTCGGGTGGGGATCTAGGGGCGAATGAGGAGTAGAAATGTTGAAATAAAATCAACGGGCCAATGATCATGAGATCTTGTACGCTAGACGCAACACAACCGGGGAGAAATACAAAGTGGAGGTGTTTCATGTGCCACCACAAGAAGTTGGAGACAGACAAAAACATGAACAAAACCAAAACTATGGGGTTAATAGGGAGGGGAGGAGGATAAGTTGTGAAGAGTGACTGAGAGGAAACCTGAGTGGTTCAAAGTTGCATTTGTGTCGCCCAATAAGAACACTTTGATTAAACATCAGAGAATAACTATTGTCTTTATGTGTTAGATTTTTTGAGAAAAGTGGCATCTATATACATGACTGATAAAAATATGTGAGAGTCGTAGCAACGCACGGGCATTCAACTAGTTTGTTTTAATATAAATCCTCATTCAATCAATTGTGGCATGTTGAACCCACTTTGGATATGTGAAGAAAACTTGAAAATTATACCTTTCAGATGCTATTATCCCTTTTAACAGTTCTACAAATTGGGTTCTATCAATTGTGGATATTAATGCGAACGAAGACACCATGCCACAAGTTCACAAAGTAACCCTGGAGTTGTGCTGCACGGTATTGATTGAGATCAATCTCCTTTTTTTCTTCTTTACACAAGAACTGGAGAACTCACGGCAATCCGAACACACCCCTTCATTACTAAAAGGTAACTGTAATCTGAGTTCCGAAAGCTGAGAGATGTTGATCCTAGTGATACAAATCTCGGAAAAAGACCCGTGACTGAAGATAGTGTTCAAATATTGACAACATAAAGTGGAAGATGAAATTCAGTGCTAACTAACTTAAGTTCATTCTGAGCTTCAGTCACAAACAGTCATGGCGGACCCGCAGACAAAAGCAACATCATAACAGTGCTATACTCCGTTAAGCTACAAGGGACGCGGTGCAACAAATGTGAAGCACATACAAGGGGTTCCAAGACCCGCACATCACTGATAATATGAAGTCGGAAGAGACGAAGATTCAGTATTCAGACAACTGCAAACCTAATTCTTCGGGCAAAGAACTGGAGTAGCTACAGGTATAAGCAGCGAATTCTTTGGCTCCAAAGGAATGCCAAAGGCAGCTACAGCCTTTACTGAATCCTTTACACTTCAGATGGCTATCTGTCTATTTTTAGATGAGGGAGCATAGCCACAGCCTCAAAAAAAAAAAAAGATGGCTATCTGTCACTGGACATTTCAGAATGCTAACTGTCACTGATCACTTCAGATGGATAACTGTCACTGCACATCAAAGGTTGCACATCAGAACGTACAGTCTACAGACCAAAATTTATCGCACGAGAAGCTGTACGCTTACCTCGTCGGGCTTCTCCCGGGACAGTCCAGGCTCGCTCCTCTGGCCGGCGATGTAGAACAGCACGCAGGAAACCACGGTGAGCGCCAGCGACGCGCCAAGGACAGCGAGCACGCCGTACAACCTCCCTTTCCCGCCGGGCTCTCCAGGAGGACCCCCAGCGGCCGCTGAAGAGGACGATGGCGATGTGCATCCGAGGCGGCTGAGCGCACGGGCGGCGTGGTGGCTCGCGTCCCTGATCCTGAAGCCCTTGACGCCGCGCTGGCGCTCACCGTCAACAGCGGTGTCCTGGGCTGTGACATTCCTCACCCACTCCGATACCGAGGAGCCAGAGAGGAACCCGTCGAGGACGATGTCGCTCCAGCGAGCCTTGGCGCTTGCCGTAGCTTCCGCTTCCTCTGGGATGAAGTGCTCCGGGCGCGGCTGCTTCCTGCCGCGAGAAGGAGGGCGCTTGGAGGACGACGCCTCCGAGTCAAACACACCGGAGCTCGCCGTGGCATCCGAGGCTGGCAAAAGCACAATGCGGTCAGATGAATGGAAACGAAACTGATCCCAGAACAGTGGTGTCGGCACTTGAGATTCAAGAGCTTACCAGCTCCCGTCCTCGACGCTGACGGCAATGCGGAGCATAGGCTGGCAGCGGGGAGAAGTCGATCGTCTGAGGGCGGCGCGGCAGCCGAAGGAGGTGCTCCCACCGCCGCGACGAAGCGCTTCGGGGAGTACTGCTTCCTGCTGCGCCATGGCATGCGGCGATAGGAGTCCGGCGGCGAGGCGTGCGCGATCGCCACAGTGGCCCCGGGCGCTGTCAGTCAGATTACTCCGCTCGGTTCAGAGTTCAGAAGAATCGAGAACACGACCAAGAACAGAATGCTTCGGCGTACGGAATGGTGATCTTACCGGAGCAAGCCCGTTTCAGCTTCTTGTCGCCTCCAGGCGCGGCGCCCTGATCTCCATCCACCATTACAGAGACGTGTTCATGCCTACCAGTCGCCGGCCCGGAAGACGACGACGCGCCGAGAACAGGATACTTGGATCCGGCACCATCGGCATCTCCCGCGGCGACGAATTCCGTCAGTCCAGCTTGCTTCCTGCCCCTGGACCAAGTGCGGAGGAAGGTGGACGGCGGCGCCGCCACCGCAGCCGCGGCTCGGAACTCTGACGAACTCGCACCCAGAGAAATCAAGATTTAAGAACAGGCGAGCTTGCCTGAAAACGGGTCATCGCTAAATGCATTGCGATGGTTGATCGATTGGAGGTCTTACCGAACTGAGTCACCATAGTGTTCTCGAACGTTTCGCGGTCCTCGCTTTGGGTCCGCACCGAATCACCATCACTTACCTCATGATCTTGTTTCGTGCTGCCCTCCGTCGCGGCCGCACGGACAGAGTTGTCTGTCTCCGTTACGCGCTCCGGCTCGCCCTCCTCGGCACCTGCCACCTCGCCGGCGAGAACTGCCGCCGGAGCATCGCCTCCCTGCTCCGTGTTCACTTCGTTCAGATCAAGTATAGCGTGCCCGTGTTGCTCCATGGGGAATGAATTGGGGATAGAGTTCTTGGCGTTGGACGAAGAAGCGGGAGCGAGGAGGGCTGTGGAAGAGGGAGGGAAAGCGGTTGTTTGAAAGAAGATGGACGGGGCGGAGTGGAGATGGTGGGGGCGAGCGGTTACACGGTTGCTGCTCCGGTTTTCGGATCTCGTGTGGACGGGTGCACACAGGATCAGACGGTTTCCTTTGAGATTTGTACGACTGCAAGTTATATAGTACTTTTTTTCTAGTTTGGATATTAAAACTTCCAGTTTACAAAAAAAAAATTGTAGTTTCCATTGTGTAGGTGCCGTATGTCACCCTTCCAATTCTCCAAGATTTCGTTTCACTTTATAAATAAAGCCACAACGGCTGAAATATAAAGGCAACAAAAACTTACCACCGAAAACAAACAAAAAAACAAGACCGAGAGGAACCGGAGCTACATAACAACGCCCTCAAGGATTTCACTAGCCGTAGGCATATATGCAGGAAGTAACCATAAAGACACACCTAGGAGGCTTACAACATCCGCAAGCATCGCAGTTGTTGGTGTCAAAGCGATGAGCTTTCTCCTGAAAAATCCTTCATGCCACGCACGATATCTTAGACTGCCCGCTGTCCCCGGGCCAGGCCTCACCATCCACACGACCAAAGAGCAAGGTTGCCAACACCGCCATGTCACCTGTCGTAGAGTCACCGTTTCACGCCAACAACATTACTGTTAACAGATTTGCTAATTCTCATAAGCTATATTTCAGTCATGTGAGACACCGTTGGATGAAAGCCTCGCGATTTGTGCGGCTTGGTTTTTCTACGTGTCTGGTTGTTGTGGTTTAGTTTTTTTCGGGGCTTTGTGTTGTTGCAAATGGGTTTCACTTCCTTTGTACGCGTTTGTGCGCCCGCATCGATTTTTTTTTACATGTGTGCCCCACAAACAATGAGTAGCTAGTTACATACCCCAAATTGAGTAGCCGTAGCATTTTTAGGGCTATATTCCATTGTCCATTCGAAATAGACTAAGCTCCTGGCTGATTTTGGGCTCCTTGGCTGGTTTGGGTTGCAATGGTGGTGGGTGTGACGAAGATCTGTGAGAAATCTATTAGGCGACCACGTCGCCCCTGACGATGACAACGTCTACGAGTGTATACCCTTCTTTGATGCTTCACTGCGGATCTTTCATTTCTGCCCCACCGCTAGGTATTCCGGATGAAAGCCCAAGCTCTAGCTTTGTTGCAGCGGGCCATGGCGGTGTTTGTGTCGCGTCCCCCTTGGGGGCATCGCCTTTGGAGGCTCAAACATGTGCTAGATGGTTGAGGCTTCACCTTCGTGTAGGGCTTTCTTGCCGGCGAGTGTGGAGGAAGTCAAGGCGGCGGCCCCAGATGGTGGATGCAAGCCGAGGTGGCAGCCTTCGGAAGCTTGACCCCATGTGGCGGGATTTTCGTGCAACATTGCTCATGTGCTGAACCAGTGTCCCAAGGGTGGATTGTTCGTCACCATGGAGTTTTTTACTTTATCTTTCTTTTTTGTTATTTTCCGGAGGTAATTTCGTCCGGGCGGCATCTATAGTGAGTTTCCCTCTACTTATCAATGAAATGCCATCTTTTTTACTGGATCTTTCAGTAAAAAAGAAATAGACTCAGAGGGAGATGAAAGGGGACATGGACAAGAGGGAGGTGGCGGCCGATTGGACGGAGAATTTCTGGGAGCTTGGCCAACCACCGGCGACCTGCACGTGCTACCATGGTAAGCAAGTTCTCTTCTACATGCTCGTGCTCACCACTCGTAACCCGTAGATCGAGGTCTCAGGTCTGCAACTTTGTCCACCATAGCTTTTCTTAGGGATGGTATGGATTCTACTCTGGATTGTGTGTGATGGTTTCTCCTTATGCAATTCGGTAGTTGATGTCGATTGTGAGCAGGGGTGAGATGGATTCAGTGTTCATAGGATTTCTGTTTATGACAACACAACCTAGTGATTTGACGCGTGGGTGCTTTGACAAAACTAACGCCTCATCTGACCCCTCGACGAAACCGTTTCGAAGAGTTCGGCACCAAAGAGAATGGAGCCAAAGTTGTGCAGGTCAGCGGCAAAGAAATTTGATTCGATGCCAATTAAATTTGACACACAATTTTCTAAGTGGTTTGGCGTCAGTTACATTAGCGCCGACCTAGCTTGACTTCCTTTGTGGACGTAAAATCTTGACGCCGACCTACACAACTTTGTCTCTATCCTCGTGGGAGCCAAAGGTTAGATTCCAAAATAGTTTTGCGAGGGGTCATATGAGGAATTAGTTTTGCCAAGGGGTTAGATTGTTGGGGAGATATCAGGTGGAAATGGGCAAGTTCTGTAAATCTGAAAATTCTTCTTCTTGGCTCTTGGACCATGTGCAAACGGCTAGATTGAAGTCTCCATCCCACCACCAATCAGCTAATGCAAATTTGTAGGACCCCCTCCCCCGCACAAATGTACCGTCACACTGTCCGAAGAGCCATATGCGCATGTCTATTTCTTAACGATCCTTAATAAGCTACTCGTGAGCGCTCACAAGCACATAACAAGCCGAGCCAAACAATGATTTCAGCTCGTTTCGAGCCGTAACGATCATGAGCTTAACGAGCCAAGCTTTAACGACCGAGCAGCTCATTAGTCCACCCCTAATCGGAGATGCCGCAGCCGCCGCTGCTGATGCCCAGTAAGCCGTCGAGCACATGAAGGCAGGCATGTTGGAGGAAGAGGCCTTCAACATGCGTTGTAGGCCTCGGTGTCGCCACCGCCTCTGCGCAGCTTGTTGGCACCAACAGCTGCTCCACCTCCACCATCGGCCGCACCAGCATTTGCTCCGTCGGTTTCCAGGCCATCAGTGATCCCGGACCTCGTAGACCTGGCTCAGGTGCCCAGTGAAGGTGAGGCGTAGGCTCAGGTTTAGCAGGCCATGAACTTTTTTATATTTTCATGTTCATATTTTTTACGCTATGTAAATTGTTTTATCAATGAAAAAAATTATAAAATGCGTTGGGCCGATAGGGCATCCCAGCCGTAAACAGTCAATCATGGCCGAAAAACCAATTTCACATCTACAGACTACAGCCCAACGCAAACAGACAATCACTTTTGACCAAAATACGTCGGGCCAATGCCTAACTGGCCGCTGGAGATGCCCTCAAGGAAAGAGCGTGGAGAGGGAGGGGAAAGGGAGCCCCTATGAGTTCCACCCATGTGAACATGAGAAAAACAAAGAGACCGATTGTAAGCGTCGATTCAAAAACTGCGTACTTGGTTTAAATACACTTTAAGTACACTGCCGTATGCCGCGAAGCTGGCCCTCGACATATACTATAGTAGGAGAACTCCAATACAGCCAGACCAAAATGAAGACGTCCAACTTGGGTTGTCCTTGCAGCATTGCCACTTGCCAGACCGAGACTTTTCCTCTACTCTTCCGCATCTCACCAGCTTGGTCATCTGTTATGTTGACGCCCGAGTCGTCTGTTGAAGTACTGCACCGAAACTTCCAGGAATAGTATTCATGGTTTATATGTGCATTGCTGCTCGGCTGTTGGAGCTCACAAGATATGGTGGTTAGCTCTTTCATACTCATCACTTCCAAGCTCCAAGCTCCAGCATGTTGATGCTCACGCCCACAAGCAGGCTTCTCCTCTTCCACCTTTACGCCAGCTGCTGTTGCTTCCTCCTCTCCTACCATGTCTTAGAGGGATCCGCTATCTCACCCTTCTCCTTCAGCTTCGACTTCTCCGACAGATCCACGTACCGCTACGAAGACCTCCTATTCGAGGGCGATGCATCACAGCATGACGAGGTGGTTGACCTCACCTGTAACACGAGGTCGAAAGCCCGCTTCAATTGCAAGGGGAGGATGTCATACAATCACCCGGTGCCGTTCTACCAAACCACCAGCGGTGAGGTGGCCAGCTTTTCCACGCGGTTCAACTTCGCGATAGGGTTCCCCGGAAAATATGCTGGCGACGGCATGGCTTTCTTCCTCTCCAGTTACCCATCCATGCTGCCGCTCAACTCCGCTGGGGGCAACCTCGGCCTCCATAACGGCGATGGGATCACCGCCAAGGCCACAGACCGGATCGTCGCCGTCGAGTTCGACACATTTGAAAACTATTTTGACAGCTCACCCAATCACATCGGCATCGACATCAACACTGTCCGGGCCTCCGTTAACACAACAAGCGTCAACGGCTCCATCAATGGCTCCATGACGGCGATCATCACTTTCAACAGCAGCACTCTCATGCTGGTGGCAAGTCTGCACTTTGATGATGAACCTTCTCGTCCCTCCTATCAAGTCAGTACGCAGTTAACCAATCCCGTCACGGACTTGCTTCCGTCAGAGGTGGCGGTGGGGTTTTCTGCGGCCACCGGTGCAAACGTTGAGCTTCATCAAATTATGTCCTGGTCCTTCAGCTCTACACTTGCTCGCGAAGGTACTATCTATCTATAAACTAGCTTACAGTTGTTGAATTTTCTCATATTCAGAGCTTAAAGTCTCTATTTTTTTGTTCATGTGAGTGATTGTTTTTGTTTAATAATACTTATCTTTTTGACTATTTTATCAATGAACAAATGGATCAGATACAAAATGTAGGATCGCTATTGAAATTACAGACCACAGTGAACAAATGTTTTTAAGAGAGTGAACAGATATTTCAAACTTGAAAATACCATGTAAAAATATTAAAATTTGATTAAAAAAAATATTGACACCATCTGTAAGCACTGGCCGCGCATATATTAGATGACAAAGTGTATGCAACCGATAAACAAAATATAAATTGTGAAAAAAACTGTAATCATAAACAAATACAAAATTATTACAGATAATTATTGTCATCTAAAAAATTATAACTAGTAAAAAAAGAGTGAATTCCGCTTTTAGCCTGTAATTATGCATTTGTGACACTAATTACCTACTGAGGGAAAAATTCTCTAGAATATTTGGACATTCGTTTTGTGGTGTGTATCCATTGGGCAGGGTCTTTGTTGATGACCGGTGTTCAAAAGTATTAGTACGAGAAGGAATGAACAATTGGATAAGAGAAACCTGGGCATAATCGTGGATGATGCCCTCCTATCTTTACACATTTTATCATGCCACATCGACGAAACATGGCTGTCCTATATAACAAAGAAAAATTCTAAACTCGGATAAAACCGTGTTTAAAGGCTGCTAGATGGGATATTTTTGTAGAAGTTCCACCAGATGGGGTAATATGTGTCACAAATACACTACTGTAGGGTAAAAAGTGGAATTCACTCAAAATAAAGTCTAAATATTCAAAAGCATCACTATCATGAACAAGAACCATCACTACCATAAACTAAAAATATCTTTGATCTAAATAATAAATATTATTCAAAATGTGTTGACGAAAGGGAAGTAGATTGACCACAAACAATAGTATAACTTAAGATGTACAAAACACCGAAAATAATCTCTAAACCAGAAGACCATTATGGTATAAAAAAATTTGACAGGTATGAAACAAAATTCTTAAGATATAAAGAACAGAGGGAAAATGATTTAAAAAATTGTTGAAAAGAGAAAAACATAAATGCTAAATGAAATTAGCACCAAAAGCCCAATGGGATGCTACTTGGGGACTGTGGTGGGGTCTGAACTTTGAAGCTGAGTGTGCCTTTTTAGACTTCATTTATTATTTTCTATTTCTCAAAAAGAGGCCACATACTTGAGAAAATTCTAGTTTGCACCACTTATTTGTGAAAGTTGAATCGCCTTATTCTAATTGTGACACAATACACTGAACAATTTAACATGTTTTTAGCATGAAGTTAGTTTGTCTTCTAGTCATCTTCTCCCTAGTACCAAGTTCCAACAAATTGAGCAGCTAGTTTTGCACCAAGCAAACGAAATCCAGTTTTTTCTTCTGTGTTTGTAATCACTGTGTATTCTGATATATCACTCAATTCAATTAGCTAACTCAGACAAACGATGATATTTGCGCAGAAAAAAAGATACTGGTTATTGTTGGAGCCGTTGGATCTGCCACAGTCCTGGTAATTGTATTGGTCCTGGTTTGGTTCCTTCTAGCATGTTCCAGGTGGAGGCGCACACGCGATTCCTTTGGGCGGGGAATTTATGGACTTAGGAGATTTGAGTACAGCGAGTTGGTCGGAGCAACAGGGAGATTCTCCAGGGACAACACACTTGGAGCTGGTAATTTCGGCATAGTATATAAGGGGAGCTACACTGACGATTACGGCAACCAAGAAGTGGCTGTGAAGGAAATAAAGAAGACTACAGGAGTAATTGAGGATTTCATGTCCGAACTCAAGACAATTAGTGCAACAAGGCACGTGAATCTAGTCGAGCTGAAAGGATGGTGCTGCAGCAGAAACATATGGAACTTGATCGATTTTATGTGTTGGTGCAGGCAACAAAGGGTTAAACTCTTTCTTGTGTATGAATTGGTGCCTAATGGCACACTGGAGGAGCACCTACACAGCATGGAGGAAACTCTACCATGGGAAAAGAGGTATTGTACAATACGTACTGCATCCACAATAATTTGAAAGGTTGGAGAAGTATGAATTCCCCAAGAGTAAAAACATGAGATCGTGTGCTATATATGTCTCAAGATTTCACTTTACTCTTTAATATATTTCACAGGTATCAAATAGTTAAGGGCATAGGGTCTGCACTTCGTTATCTCCATCACGAGTGCAATAAAACCATCTTGCACAGAGATATCAAGCCAGGCAACATACTACTGGACAATGATTTCAACGCCAAGCCCGCTGACTTTGGGCTATCAAAGATTATCGCCAGCAAAAACAATACAACACTTGTTACAACTGCTATAGGGACAATCGGATACATGGATCCAAAGTGCATGAAAGATGGGAAAGTCAATTTCAACCGTAAGTATGATGTCTACAGTTTTGGAATTCTTCTACTAGAGATTGCAAGTAGAAAGTCCAGGGAGCAAGTCATGGAGCAGTATAGAAACAGCGCAGAACCACCAATGGTGGAGGTCGCTGATGAGAAACTGAATGGTGTCTTCGACAAGACGCAAATGAAGCGTGTGATTGTCCTAGGCCTCAAGTGCTCTGAACCCGATGAGAAACAACGCCCTTACATGGTGGATGCAATGAAATTCCTGGAGGACGGCATAAAGTTACCTGCTATAACCGAAATAAATGGCCAACTATGTGTACCAGGCACTATTAGCTCTAACCAGGATTCACTTTATCCAACTGAGCTTAGCGGTTGATTCCTGGGTCGACGCTTAATCAAGGGTCATCCATGCATTTGTGTTTCTTAATACGCATGCAACTCTAGCTGTATAGCGATGCAATTCAGACATTAATTGGTATATCGCCTGCATAAGTGTTATCGGTCTTAATTTTTATTATGTCTATCTCCACTAGGAGAGCACAGAAATGTAGACTAGTACTGCCAAACCGAAGGGCGGCTGGTTATTCGTGTAAATGTAACTTCTCATATTATTTGTATGTCTGAGTTTCATCAAGTTCAGTGGATATTTCTAAAACAAGTACACTCTCATGTGCTCACTACATAATAAGTAGCTTAGCAATCAAGGTATCGTCATTGCCGCGATCAGTAAACCCATCGGAACATGCCAGGATGTGGTGGACGCTGAAGCTGCAGCCATTCTGGCGGGTCTTAGACTTGGATTAGAGCTGCAGGTGGAGAGTCTGGTCCTGGAGTCTGATTCTCAGGTGGCTATTGAAGCAGCTAGGAACAAGACTCACAAACAAGTCACGACAGTGGAGCATTTTCAAGGATATTGAGGAAGCCAAGTGTGGCATTCCTGTTTGTCTTTTGTCTTTCACTAGGAGAAAGCTGAATGGACTGGCTCATGGCTTAGCCCATCTAGCTAGTCAGTCTGGTATTTGTAATCACTGGGTTGGTGTAGTGCCAGATTTTATTGCCAAACTTGCTATGCAAGATGTTGTAAACACTGATATTGAGTAATGAAGAAATTTCCCCCCTCAAAAAAAAAGTAGCTTAGAAAATGTCAGAAATTGTGGCCAGTGTGACGCGCTGGGCTACTTCTTGTGGCCATTTTCAGAAAGTAACACGTTCAGCAATACCATCTCCTTGCCCACACACTTTTCAAACGAAGAACTCCATGCCAATGGCACATCGATAACTTGACTAGTTGAGCAGGCAATGCAAACAGCTTACCTTGCTAGAAAACGGAAGTCTAGTCGCTGCTGCTCTGCTCCCGTGGTGGCCGGGCCACGCCTGAAATCGGAGACTCTGCCGCCGAGCACCGACGTGCTAGCTCTGCTCGTCTCGCGCCGGTGTGTACCGTCTCTGAGCCTGCATCTTGATGGCCGTCGGCAGCCGGCCGCCGGCCCGGAGTTTGAATTGGGGAGGATTTGCGGAAGTGGGCGGCCGAAATTAGGGATTCCAGACGACCTGCAGTACAGACTGGGGGCAAAAGGAGCCGGCTTCAGAGCCGTTCGATGCATTTGAGGTAGTTGAATCTCGTGCGTCTGATCAAACGGTTAGCTTGTAGCAATTTTTTCAGAGAAACTACTTCACGTCCGACGTTTCTAGTCTGAACTAGATGGCAAGCGCGCTTCGCCGCGCCGCCTAAAGTGTGTTTGGTCATTGTGCTATACGCTCGCTGGATTTTTATGTTTACATATTCGGATGCATGTGTTCAGACGCGTAGCTGTTTGGTGATACAACATTTAGTTTTTTCTTGTTTTATTTTAATCTTGCACATAAAATAAATAGATGCAAACGTGTGGCCTCTTTTGGGTAATAGGCCTAGTTATGTGTTTAGTTGACTGGAGCCAAAAACTCGTTCTACAAATGCATTTCCAGAGTACCATCCCTAAGATGTGCAAACAATTTTGATGCTAAAATGTTTGCAAACACTGTCTTGTGTTTGAATCCAACAGATCTCCTAGAGCAATTGCAGCTAGCTTGCATATTCCTTGTGGACGTCTATGTACAGATCCCCTCCGCTCTGCATCTCCAAAGGGAGGTTCTCCCTGCTGCAGATTTTACCCTGACGCCTGAGAACAAAAGCACAAGCACAAAACCATATATGAGAAGTACGGATGAACAATCAATCTAATACCTTACAGCTTGAATCAAAGACAGGTCAACCTTTGCCAAAAGGTTGCTCTACCATGCTCTGCTGCAAGGACGTCCCCACTCCCCACGGTGTGACAATATTGTAAATAGCAGTAAGCTTCCATGTTCCAAGTTCCAACCTTGGCAAAATTAATCCAAATTATTACAATGGAGAAACACTCTACATCAACAATGCATGTCGAGTTGGGCTCTCGTGGAGGTGAGCAAGTTGCCACAAACAACTCAACACAGCCTAAGATTGCTTTCAATCAGTTTCAGAACAGTGAGGAATCACTATAGTTCATAGTTAGTAGTAGTAAATCAAGGATTAACTCATGTGTTGGATGATGATCACCTGGTATAGGCCCTCCTTCGAACATGCCAACTTCGAAGTAGGACTATTTTGAAATCCTCTTATTGATAGGCCACACCCATGGAGGCAAAAAGCACCGTGTTCAGAAAAACAAATCCAAATCCTGAAAAGAAAAATGTCATCTTGGTAAATGGAATAACGCGAGATAGTCACATCAACAATCTCCTCCAAGCTAACCCAGAGATTTCGGCAGGAAGGTAGTAGAGTATAATATTCCGCCAGAATTCCTAAGATGTGCCATATATAGGAATCAAGAATACAGAGGAAACACGATGTGAAACTTCACCACCTTGTATAGCTTAAGAAAGAATAAATAAATATCATGCTACTGCCAGTTTGTAGTAGAACATACCTTTAAGGAACCACTTAGTATATAAGAAGTCTACTATTTGAGGAAATGAAATCCCATGGGGGTTTCCCCTTTAGTTATCACATCGCAAAGTTTGTTTTACACTTGTCCGCGATGAAATGAAGAATATACTTGACACCCATTCACTTTTTTTAAGAAAGAGTTACATTAAAATTAGCCAATATTCTTACAGTCGTTAACAACAAACTCTAGCTTGCAGTCCGGCAGTTGTTACTCAACACTTACACATTAAGACACGGAGATGCATTGAATTTCTGATCAAAATAAGAACATCCCGGTAAATATATACATGCACGTAGAGCCAATCCGTCTTTGTATGAAATAAAAATTCTCCTAAAGATGGATATCCCTTTATGTTTTTGTCAGCTCTGAACATTTTGTCTAAGTAAAATATGCCATCAGTCAAAAGACTGTCTTACAAACACATTTTTCGTTGGAAAACTGAAACTTGCACTTGGGCAAACAAATAATTCAGTTCAAAAGATTTTCTTACTCCAGGAGCATCCATTTCCCAGACTCCAAAAGCATCATGTGCGCAGGCTGAATTGGGCATTCCAGAATGCATATGAGAATGACATAAAATGCACCTGCAAATATGAGTCATATAGATTTAATAAGGTCTTCTATGCGCAAGTCATATAAGCTACCGAGTATGAGTCAGAGGGTAGCTAGTCTAGCATTTGCTGCTGATTGCCACTTCGCAACCCCCTGTGTAATCTGATTTTTCTTTTACTTTTATAAGTTTTTCTGTGGACAAACAGAAAATATCTATATCAGACTATTATCACTTATCAACACCCGAAACCCATGATGAATTATATGATTCTATTGTACGCCCTTTGTTTTTTAATCACATTAAGCAAATAATTGCAGTCATCTCAATTTCTAACTTCTAAGTTTTTCACAAGGAAACAAAAAAAAACAAAGCATCAAGCTTAACTGAAATCAGCTTCTATTTCGTTGTAATAGATATTTCGAACAACATGATGGCAATGCGAATCGTGTTTCGAACAGCTTAATGTCAATGAAAACCATGTGCAAAATATTTCTAATAGAGCTAGTGGAGTGGCAGAAATGCTGAAAGGAACATGACCGGAACATTTGACATATAACATATCTAGAAACCACATCATTTCGATTCATATTGCAATTTTTGTACTTGCATGAAAATGTAACCACCAAGGGTTATTTTCCTGGCTACCAGGGACTGAATCCAAAACAGGCGCCCAAAACATGAACATGCATACTCTATCACCCAAATATCACATGTAAATTCTGTGCAATAATGAGAAAAACTAAATTCCATACTTACTAAGAGGTGCCGCTCTTTCAGAAACTAAATTCTACACACTAAAGTTCAGACCTATTGAGTTGCTTGCTCTACCTGTTCGCCTAGGAGTGCCAATGACAGAGTATGATGTCGTGCAGTGCCAAGGTGATGTCTCTGGCCCACCCTTGCTAGAATTGGAAGAAACTGCTGGATCTAGGTCCAGCTAAGAAACGAAAAATCAGCTTAAATCCAACTGATGTGAAACCTAGACTAACTATAGAGATACAACCCAAGATACTATCAGTGTCTAGCCTCACCCTTATCGACGACGGCCATGCCCAGTCACACACCTCAAGGACGCCTTGAATCAGGCGTTTGGGACAGACCACCCCTGCATATGCAGGATGCCTTGGGAAGGAGGAGAATGCTCACCTTCCCATCCTAGATGCGTTGGCGGAAGCGGCACCACAAGCAGCAGTGAAGTGAGCACGTCGTGCCACTCAGCCCATGACCACGGGGATACACGCCTTGGATTCGGTATCAAGGGGCACATCAACGCGGTCGGGAGGAGGAACACGAGGAAGGCTATGGAGAGGTGCAACAACACCATTGTTATCGAGCGATTTGTGCTAGGCCACCTGTATAATAAGACATGCATAAATAACACTTCAATATCAATTCTTATAAAACTTACATACGGGAGAATAAATGGCTGAAGAACAATTACGAACATTTAGTCAATCGTTTATAATGCAAGCAAGTAAACGACATTTACTGTTCACTCATACAGGCATGTCTCTGAGAGATCTAATAAAAAGGGACGGAAGGAAGCTAACAAAAATTCATGCATTATGGTACAACCTAGATCAAACAAATATAGAAGCAACTTATAAGAAGTAAACTCACTAAATTATTGAGATTTGAATAATATACCTTCTGCTAGTTTTAGCTGCTCTCAGTTTAATGAGTACAACATGGAAGCTGAAATCCGGATCCACTATTTTGACTGATTCGGAATTAAATCATATACATCTCCAGAAATTACCATGTACTAAAGGAATACAATAATGTCTAAAACTGGAACTAAGATGACAAATTATTCTACATCGCATCACATTTCTATGGATACTCTTAGAATTTACATAACATGGAAAAAAAACACCTTAAGTTTAGACCAAAGGGAGTTCCTTGTTATTTGATAGGTTGGGATGAAATTCACCAACAAAGATCCTAATTCCCAACCGTGCAACACTTCTTTCCCCAGTTTCCCATACAACAAAATTGGAGGCATAAACACTAATTCAAGCAAACATATGTCCTCTAAATCAACAAAAAATAGACAATCTAATAAGAGAGACTCGCTAATCCATTGGCTCTTATTTCGGTGTTGTCATATATATGTCAAAAATAACTTATGAATGGATTAATCGACATGCACTTTAATTACATAACCCAGTATTGCACAAAGATAAATAGCTTTAAATTCACACCATACTGATAAATCTTTCCAAACCGAATTATCAAAAAATACCACTTTAATTCACCTGACAGTAAATAGATCAAGAAAGCAACTTCTAACAGGATTCATCCGCTCCCACTGCCTCGTTTTCTGCAACCCGTGAAGTGCAACAATATTATCAGATAGAAAGGACAGATTAAAGATGCAGTCTTGGTACAAACAACCTTTGTGTATCATGTAGACGGGGATCCAGCGGCTGTTCGAGTGGAGTCCAGGGCCTGCTTGTTTAGGAAGCCAGAGGGGCGTGCGGGCAGCCCAGTCTAGAGGCGACGACAATCCAGTCCAACGGTGACGGCAGTCAGGAGGTCGGACTACTCTCGGTCCGCAGGGAGCACCACCGTGAGTGTGAGAGTATCCCGAGCGCCATCGCAATCAACTCGGTGAGGAATTACAGCGCGGTGGCGCCCAAGTGCTCGACCCAAGAAACGGCGATCTCGTGCTCGAACGACCATGGCCGGGACCGGAGGAATTTGGGATGCGGACCGGATGTACGCTGGCGGCGCGCAGGAGATGGAGAGGCGGCGTAGGGCCCCGCCGGGAGTGTGCGGGGGGCTGGGGGAGGGCGGTGGCTAACACGCAGGAGGTTGGGAGGCGCCGCGAGGGGTCGCCAGCGATGCGAGGAGGTGGGGGAGGCGACGGCCGGCTGTCAGGATCAGTACAGCAACGACGCGAGGAGGTGGAGGAGGTGGGTATCCTGCTCTAATACCCATTATTTGGGGGTCACTCTGGCGGTAGAGTTACTGCTCACAAGATCCAAGGACTGTTCTATTGGCCTCAACAGAAACAGTTCATAGCACAACTTATTGCTGAATGCCCCATCTGCCAGATATCCAAAACAGAGAAAGTGCAATATCCTGGTCTCCTCAACCCCTTGCCTGTACCAACACAAAAATGGAAGGACATCAGTATGGACTTTGTGGAAGGATTACCCAAGTCCCAGGTAAAGGATGTTTTACTGGTGGTAGTTGACAGATTGACCAAGTATGCACACTTCCTACCTCTAGCACATCCCTACGATGTGCAGAAAGTAGCTGACCTCTTCATGGACAACATCATCAAGCTACATGGACCACCAGCTAGCATAGTCAGTGACAGGGACACAATCTTCACCAGCTCACTCTGGAAACAACTCTTTGGTGCTTTCAATATATCCCTGAACTATAGCACAGCTCATCACCCAGAGTCAGATGGCCAAACCGAAAGAGTTAATCAGTGCCTAGAACAATACTTACGCTGTATGACCTTTCAAGAGCCAAAGAAATGGGCCAAGTGGCTACCAGCTGCAGAATGGTGGTACAATTGTTCCTACCATACTTCCATCAAGATGTCTCCCTTTGAGGCCTTGTATGAATACAAGCCTCCCTTAGATCCAACAGATTTCAGTACCATGTGATGCATCTGCAGAAGTTGAAGTCACCATCGAGGAAAAAGATCACATGATCAAGACGCTACAGCAAAACCTGTTACAAGCACAGCAACGGATGAAGAAATATGCCGATGCCAACCGTACTGAACGTTCTTTTGCACCAGGTGACTTCGTTTACCTCAAGATGCAGCCTTATCGAGAGACATCGCTGGGACTCCGTAACACTCTGAAGCTCTCATCAAAATGGTATGGTCCATTCCTTGTTCTCCAGAAAATTGGCTCTGTTGCATATCGCCTACAACTTCCTCCAGATGCTCAGTTGCACAATGTGTTCCACGTGAATCAACTGAAGAAACACCTGGGTAAGCATGCAGTCCCAAATCCTAAGCTGCCATTGGTCACTCCAGATGGGAAAGTTAAAGTAGCTCCTCAAGCAGTCCTGCAGCGTCGCCAAATTCCTCGCCGAGCCGGTAACTATGATGTTGCAGTACCACAATGGTTGATTCATTGGGAGAATATGTCAGCTGAGGAAGCCACCTGGGAAGACGCAGCCTTCAACACAGCAACCTTTCCCCAGTTCAAGCCCTGAAGGCTTGTCTCAAGGAGGGGGCTCTGTCACAGCAACGACAACACTTTCAGTAACTATAGACGTCAGCCGACGGTCAGATCTTCATCCAACGGCTATCAGCACTCCTCTACTGTTTACCATCTTGCCCTTTTCGTGTTGTAACCAGTTCAGTTCCTTTTAGGACAACGATGTAATTGCTTGAGCCTGCCTTTCGATATAAAGGGCAGGTGGGGTGGTCGGGAGGATCAAGCAATCCAAAACCCTAATTTTGTTATCTACTTTCCTTAGTTGTTGTAGATCTGAGCCACAAGAGCTCCTCTCCTACCTCTTGCTGCGTTTTACCCGTCATGGATCGTCCCTGATCCTGACACCGGCGCGTAGGAGACGGAGTAGGGCAGCGACGGAGGCTGTGGATGAGAGCACGATGGTGATGGTACATGGGGAATCGAGGGTTTGTGTCGGGGAAGAGAACCAGTCAAGTTTGGTCGGTGCAGGAGATATTGGGTGCCGTTCTCTTTTACCGGATGCACTCTACCCCAAGAATGATGCTTAAAGTTGGGCCAAGATGTCAGTGAAGGAATACAGATTACAGAGTATCAGTAACTCACTTCTACCTACCCGAACTGAGCATCCTGAGCGTTCATAGCCACGATCCAACGGCCGAAAAAGCGTGCTCTCAGAAGGCTGGGTACACAACAGCCTTAAAGCTTGGGACTGACTATTCAACAGTTAGCTGTTTTGCTATTCAAAAACAGACAGATTTTTAACCAATAGGAGGCTGACAGCTGTAAGACTATAGACAAGCCAAAGAATGAGAAAGAACGTTAGTTTCCATTTTCAGCGCACAGACATATTCCCGGCCTCATTTCTTCAGCACAAAAGTTGAGTTCCAACGGCTGAGCCGTGATTCCAAGTTTTAGTCCTCAGTTAGCAAAAGCATTGGCCGGCCTAAGTTGTTTAGGCCACGGGCCTTCATGCTCAGCACACTGTAAGGTTTGTCGAAGATGAGCACACTATCAGACACATCACTGGACTCTTTGAGGCACAGACAACGCCGGAGCCATGGCAACAAACTGCTGCTTCCGGCAGGGTGATCAGTCAACGACGCCGGAGCAGTAAAAAAGAGCACAGGCAGCAAACTGCCACTTCTGATGGACACGAGCTGGGTGACACAAACCCAGAAGTAGGCAAACAAGCACGCCAGCCTATCAGCTAGAACACTCAGTACATATGACAGGCTCGAAGAACTTGGGCCAGCTGCGGAAACCCAGCTCGGGCGTTCCGGCAACATTGGTTGGATGCATCCACATCTACATGACCTGCATCAGACGGCGGCAACGCGACGACCTCAGCCACATCTATCTCCATGGCCATGGCCACAGCCAGCGATGTCCGCAATTCCGTCCTAGAGCACGGCTCTTCCCTTCTTGGCCTTCTTCACTGTCTTGACATGCTCCTCAATGATGTCCATCACGAAGTTGGATAACAGCCCGCGGAACAGATCCCAATGCGCCGATGGAGCAGTTCATCAAAGCCGGAGCAGATCTCTGAGCTGCCTGCTCAGAAGTTAGGCATGCATTCTTCCATGCAGCCAGCCTAGAGCTTCGCCTGGTGGAGTCCGATGTTGCTGGACAAGGAGGCACAATAGCGGTGGCCGGAAGATGCAGAACTAATTGCGGCAACTCCCGAACGATCCTTTGGATAAACGCTGTGAGCGCGCATCCTTCGGACAGAGGAAGTGTCGCCTCCATAGACTCCAATCTGTCCACCATGGCCTCCGACAGCTGCTCCTCTGCTTCCAACATCGGCTGCTGCAGGCACCTCCAAAGGCTCGTTGTCAGGCTCGGCATCCTTTGCTTGGTAGCAAATGAAAAAAAAGGGTCTGAAGAATGAGACAAATGACTCAAGAAAAAACAAAAGTAACTGAAATAGGGACCAAGACAACATATGACTGAGACTAAGAAATTAACTCAATACTGAAACTTGAGACTGAAGAATAAGGACAAAGAAATTAACTGAAGACGCAGATAATGAAGACGCAGAAAAACTGATTTAACATAGTGAGGAAAATAAGAAGCTCGAACTGAATAATGAGTGAAATGAAGATTCAACAGAATGAGCATAATTACAACAAACAAACAGATGCCGAACAAACGAAATGAGAAAATAAGAAACAGAACACACGTGAGAGATTGAGAAAATGACGCTGCTCAAGCACGGAAACTAACTAGGATGAAATGGGAAACTGGAAAATGAAGAACTCTGAACTAAATGCTAAGAGCTGAAAACTAAAAGCTGAAAACTGAGATCCGTACATGCTAAATGCTAAAAACTCAATGCAAAGAGAAAACAGAATTAATGAAGTACTAAGAAAATGAGGAAATGAGAAGAATGAGTGAAAATATAATGAGAAGCTGAGCAAATGAATATCGGATAGAGAGCTACCTTGAGGAGGTCTGCAGCGGCTGCTGTTGGCGCCTGGTTCGTGCCAGATGGAGATGACTGGCTACGAACATACGTCGGAGTGGATCTGGTCAGCGAGGAAAGCTGAGAAATTAATAGCTGAAACTTTGAAATAAATACTTAATCAATGAGTAAGATCGACTAAGTGACTGCAGAATAATTTAGTAAAGAAGTAAGAATGAAACGCTGAAAACAGAGAGAATGATGACTAATGATAAAGAATAATGTACTAATGAATTAAGAAAGAAGTGATGAAGGACTCTAAACTAAAGGACCTTTCAAATCTGAACTTTCTAAAAACTTCATACGCGACACTACATCCAAACTACGAGCTATCGCCACCACAGAAAAAAAAGGACACTGACACTACCAATGAGCAATAGTGAAAGACCAGCAAAGCGTGACAGTGGCGGCGGACGGTGAGGAAGCAGGCTCATGCTATCAATGTTGGTCTCCCACTAGGGTGTACTACAACCTGAATCATGTGAGTATCCTGTCTGATTGTGCTAATGCAGTTGCTCCTGCCAAAAAGACAGATACATACATCAAAGAAGCTACAACATATACAAGAATATTGCACGCCTGAAGATTTGGTTATCTGGGTGTGATTTTGTGGAAATTGGGAGAAAAGTATAACACATGAACTAGCTAGCATGTCTCAAGCGAGCACGGAAAGCAAATGTTTGGTACCCCAACTATCTGTAAATTTACCTGACAGCTGACACAAACTCAATATTGTCGATAATGCTAACTAAACTAAGAGAAAGCATTGGCATCAACTAACACTCACAGCTGATACATGGTAACATGAGAAAACATGCACACCCACGCAATAATGAGACCCCTGAGGTGAATTAGGTAGAGGCAAACTAGCTCTGAACCACAATCAAATCAGAACCTGAACTCCGTAAAAACATCATCAATATCGAGCTATTTCAAAAAGAAAACAAATAATGAACCATAACAACGCTAGACACACGAAGAAGAAAGAATTCAAGATGTTCGTGCGCCTATATCATCACGAGTTCGAGCTGTTCGAACACCACATGCTGGACAGTGAGATGTGGAGACACCCAAAAATAGGTAGGAACGAAAGAAGAAAAACTAAAATCAAGCTGAACCCTAATCGATTCCAGCAGTTCGTGTGCAGAAACATCTTACAACACTA
Organism: Lolium perenne; assembly: GCF_019359855.2. NCBI lineage: Eukaryota > Viridiplantae > Streptophyta > Magnoliopsida > Poales > Poaceae > Lolium > Lolium perenne. Next base: position 20,905,266 of record NC_067246.2, on the reverse strand, counting down.
GGATCACAACCCATACACCTAGCTAGATACCTCCAGAATCAACATCGCCACATGCAGCAAAAATGATTCAGGAAACAAAATGAACATAGCATCACTGAATGCCTAGAGACCAACAAAATGGAGCAGTACAGCAAGCTCCGCATAATCAAATTACAACATGTGAGGCGACTCCAACACCAACGACAGATAGAAATCTACAAACCAATGAACGCAGCATAACCCAGCATACGAATCGTGGACAAAACATGTCGTACGTCTCCAATTAGACGGCACAAATTATCGTGGCATACTCGTTGACAACATACTACTCGCCCCAAAATCGAGAACAAACAACACAGATGAAAAAAAGGGGGAGAGATACCCATCTCTGCGCCGGCGCACATGCCTTCCACGGTCGCGAAACGAGGACCTCTTCCCCGATGGACGGAGAAGAACGCGAGCTCAAAATTTCCCCATCGATGCTAGCTGCGGATTTGGCGTCACCGCCCAATCCGATGACTGCCTAACATGACACGGCGTCCCAACACCAATTTCTTCCTCTGCCGTCGGCGAAGCAGGACGCGGCATCCGAACACCAACTGCTTCTTCTGCCGCCGGCCAAGCAGGACGCAGTGGCCTCACATCAACCGCCCCGCCCGACGACATCCGAGCAGGACTGCAGGACCCAGCCTCCCAACAGCGACTGCTTCCTCTGCCGCCGGCCAAGCAGAACGCGGCGGACCCACATCAGCCGCCCCCCACGGCGACGTGCGAGCAGGATGCGGCATGGCCGCGGATTTATCCGCCATGGTTCCGCTTCCTCACATGAGATGAGGAAGACCAAAGAAAAAAAAAGAAAAGAGCAAAATGACACAGAGCGGTCAGGGACATCATACAGAAAGGAATATAAAATTCAAAAATAAAGTACACGAAGACGGGAGAACATGCGGGAATTTGAAAACAGAGCTGCGCCAAGATCGTGACTCGTACGGTGAAAATGTAGATGTTTGTCAATTGTAAAACAGCTAGCTATTTGTTAGGAAAAATGTAAAGCTTTAAATAATTCTTTAAGAACAATATTGAGGGTGGGACGGCCAAGCGGTGGAGCGGCCGCGTCGTACATACAAAAACTATGGTATTTTTCCAGGGTAAGTAGCATCGGTTTGCAACATTTTTTCAGTAGTTGATAAGGTCGTGAGAACACCTATTAATGCTGAAAAAACCTCGAACGCAATGTGTTTTTTGAGTATGTAGCATTTCGAAAAAGCAATATTGGTTTGTAAAATATTTTTAAGATCCATAACATGTACTCCCTCCGTACGCATTTAATCGACGCGGCTTTAGTTCAGAACATGCATCTAACTAGTTCATGTCCGCGTCAATTAAAACAGACCTGAGGTAGTAGCAAATAACTTTCGCAATATTTTAAGCATGTCCGCAGAGCAAGACAATTCCATCTATACCTAATAATAAAAGCAAAAGTGTTTCCGTGGTTTGGTTTGGTTTGGTACGTCATGAAAATTACCCTTCAAGTTGATATAAAATTACCCACCACGCCACCCGTAAGTTACACCTGTTGAGTTTTTTCCCGAGCTTTGATCCGTTTTGTGTGCCGTGCCTTGTCTGGAAAGGGGAATACCTTTCCGGCCAATCTAATTCTGAATCGGACAAGGAGTCTGTCGCACGAGCCTGTCCAAACCTAATATATACGTACCTAGGCGTCGATGCAGGCCATGCAAAGCTAGATAATCCAGCAACTTGGATTTGATCCAAAAGTCTGGTCGTAACCGCCCACGCGTCTTCTCGATCTCCCTACGGTTCGACGCTTCTTAGGAAGCGCCTCGACCCTTACTCTCGGCTCGCTCTACTTTTGCGTCTCTGCGACCTGCGGGGCATGAGAAGCGACAACGCCGATGGTTGGCTCGACGGTCATGAACCCGTCGATCTGTGCCGATGAAGTGCCCGGCAGCACGGCCATGGTAACGGCAGAGACACGATCACCGAGGGAGCGCGTTGGCCGCGTGCGTGAGGTGAGAAAAATAATGCGGAACAGGCCCACGTGTTTTGTTGTTGCTGCTCACCGCCTTTGTCGTGGCCATGGAGCTCCGCATCTTGCCGTTTCGTGGCCTAACTCTCAGCTGTATCTGAAGTTTCGAGTGGAGTGTGGTACGTGACCGGGAGCGAGGCCTCCTTTGGGAAAGCTAACGATCGAGGTCCTGCTGTATAATATTTTTCTCGGAACCAGCTAGAATGAAAAGAGTTTACATCGTCTCGTGATGAAAAGCTTGGGATTAAACTGAAAGAAATCAAGTCATCGTGACTGTATGCTGAGTTTCTTTTGCATACGGATCTAGAAGATACAATAAGCCTGTGTGGGCCGTAAGGAGTCCACCGATTGACGGCATAGTGCTGAACATACAAATAACAAATTCGTTCTGATCAACGACTACTCAGGTACGATACGAGAAAAGTGTCGGAAATAGTGTCGAGCCATAACAGGGGCGGCGACATTGGTAGTGGGGCACTGGCATGCCAAAAAAAAAAAAACATATCAACTATTTGATCATTGCTAAAAAATTGGTATGGTATAGTTTGGTCACAATCCAAACTCACCCGTACGACGCCTACCCATGCTCGAGCTCATCCGCCGACAGGCGACGTTGCGCCATGTTGTGTACGCGCTGATGAGCTGAGCTGATCGCGGAATGGCTGCATCACGCTGCTGACAAAACCGGCGGCGGTGAAGTGCAGGCCGCACATTGTAGATTCTGTTGCTCCGTTTTCAGGTGCCGAGCCGATTGAGCAATGTGGCTAGCTGCATTATTTTTCTCACCTCGACGGGCTCTTTGAAATTCTATTCCCAATCGGTTTCTATTGCATGTGACGTTGTCATTGCTGACATCATCAGACAAACCTAATTGAGTTTCTCAACACGTGCTCCGGTTGGGCAACTGAATTCGATAAATCATGCAGCAAACTACCCTCAAAAACAAAACAAAAAATATCAGCGCTAACATTGTGTGAAATCTATACCTAATCAATAAAAGCAATATAGTAATAAAAGTAGAACTATTTCTTCCCAGCATGCGGCGAATCCGACCATAGGTGCTCTTCGGGTGTGAGGAGCTCTGCGCGCGCACGAGGAGGACTCAGAACCGAGCCAGGGCGACGATGCGGGTGAAGCTTCTTTGTTTCCTGAGGCGACGTGCGGTGTAGCCCACTAGGACCCCGAGCCGATTGGCGTAGGTTGAATGACGTCCGTCCCCTGAGCTAGGGTGGCATGCGGTGAACACCTTTGAGTTTCGAGCTGGGCGACGCCTAGGAGAAAGAGTTGTGGAGCCGACAGCCGTAGGGCATAAATAGGGGTGGAGATGTGCGCTAGCTGCTGAAATGTGTAGTGTGGGAAATGCGGCATCCAAGGGAGAAGGACCCTCACGGGTTGGTGTGCGAGGACCGAAGGAATTGGCCAATGCGGTTTTATTCGGGTGGATGGACGGTTCATTCAATTCGAACACAAAGAAAGTATATTCAACATATATGGATTTTCGGAGTATTTTAACTATTTCGAATCCGCAGCAACGCGCGGGCATGTTTCCTAGTATGTAATAAATCCCAAATTGTTTTCAGTAAATTGTAAGAATCATGCCACGTTTAAAAAAACAACACATCTATCTTTTTTTGTCTAACTCTTCCAACATTTCAGCATCACCTATGTAACAATGGATAAATCTATATGTAGCATATGCACAAAACTTATTACAGCACTTTGTCCATATGTATACAACAAAAATCAAAATCACATGTAGCAAAACTCAACCTCATATGTAACATCGAAAAACACAGGCCACCACAATCTGAGTCTCGTCGCCGTTGAGCTCACCAAGGAAGAACCGGACTAGCGGGAGCCTCGATGTCGTCAGATCTGACGACCCTCAATATTCTATCCGGCAACTCACCATCTTCCCTAAGCTTGAAGCTCCCTCCACATAGATCTATGGCGGACAACATTTACCGTGGTGGCTCCTAGGGAGATGACGCAGGGTGCCATGGGCATTACTAGCGAGCATGACACGACCTTCTATGGTTGCATGATCCCCTGTCGCGAAGCCTCATACCGAGGAGAGCGCGTCGTCTTCCATGGAGGCCGCCTTCGACGCGCATGGAGAGCACAGAGGAGGAGCGAATCTTTAGCACTCGCTATAGGAGGGAAGGAGCAGCTATGGCGGCGCTAGACGTGCCGGAGCCCCAGCGGCATCGGTGGCCATCGTAGGTTGTGGGCTCTGACGTTTGACTTCCTTTTCTCTAGTCTGAAACAAGAGAGAAAAGCGAAGAGGAGAGGCGCGTGAGGAAGGCTACACAAGGCGGAGATGCGAAAAATGCGAGGCGGTAATGCAATGGACGGACCCAACTGAGTTGCTCATTCTTAAGCGTATGAGATTTAATACATCTCAGTCAACTACTAAGATATTAGATTTGTCTCATGTTGACATGACAGTTATAACTTAGAAAATTGTTCCTACATTATAAAATAATTATTTGTACAAAATATTTTTTAATGAGATAAAACAATATTCATCCACTATATTTTTTTTGTTCATGAGGTTAAAATAAAGTTAACGTGTCACAAATATTAGGGATGGCACTAGCCTACTCTCACCTAGTGCGATGCGAAAATATCGACTTCTACTCTTCAAAGTAGACTGAAAACTAGTATCGACTTGTTCTCGAAAGAAGAAGTCTTTCATCGGGCCTTGTCAAATAGATGTGAGATAAAAACGACACTAGGATAGAAACCACTAGATTCGTCTTGCCCTCACGGACCTCCATTCTTGATCTGTGATTTAAATCACAATCGACTAAGCTCTACGTGCACCCGTTTAAAAAACCTGAAACAAATGTTCGGAGGATCACTTCGGAATCAGATATCCATATCCACCAGATTTTTCAAAATCAGATATGGACACCATAAAACGGATTCGGGACCGGTTTCGACATCCTATCCAGTTACATCCCTAACCAAGTAGGTACACGCATGCATGCAAGGCACCCCGCATTAATTAAAGCCGAATAGTAATGTGAGTTTAGAAAAATCCAGGAGATAAATCAGCCTAAAAGACCGTGCAGGATAGTGGAAATTTTCCTGGCTAGCAACAATGAAAGTATCATAAGTAGTATCATGCATGCCATGTTGGCAAAAATCTGATGTGGCACACCATTCAATGAGGTGAGAGATTGGAGTGGCATCATAATATGATACCGTATCATAGCACGTAAAATTAGAAAAGTTAATGGCAAACACATATTGTACACAAATTTGCATTAAGATTCTACAAAATATTAAATATGATGATACTATAATACTATCTTATAATACTATGCATTATGGGGTAGTATCATAAACTAGTATCATGTGCATGATACTAGTGTATGATACTTCCCACTTTGACTAGTCATACACAATCAACAATATAATTGCGCTATGCTCCATTACGAGCTTATAGCTAACATCAGGGATTCTGAGACCAGCACCTCGCTGACAATATGAAATTTGATGTGATGAAAAATCAGTATTCAGAAGACCTGCAAGCTACAGTGTGCTGTGCGCGGTAACAACATTGGTTCGGTCAAAAGCTAACTATATAGGTAAGTGGCAATTCTTCATAACACCAAATGCAGACATAGCCCCTGCTGCAGGTGGGCAGCCTGGCCCAGATGGCCCGGCTCGAATATCCTGCGCGGAGCTGGGTCGGGCTTGCATATCGGGCCAGGTTTAGACCTAAGTATGAAGCCCAGTCATTGGGCTGGACTCGGGCTTGCAGAAAACACGCTTTAGGTTTAGTTCATGCCAAACTTTGTTGGGTCGGCCGGGGGGCCCTCCTCCCTCGCGCTCGCGCGCCCTCATGCTTCCCTATCGCTGAAGGATTTTTCGTATATGGGCCTCTATTTGCGGCCCAACATATATGGTGGCTTCTGTCGTTCGGTTTCATTTGTTTTCCCAGCCTGTTTCCTTTCGCGTGAGTTTCATTGGATGGGCCGTGTTTTTCTCATTCGGGCGTCTGATGCTAACATTGGAGCTGGCTCCGTATATAAACCGGATGGAAACTGTCTCAGCTTCCGATGTGGGACTATTAATCCCGGTAGGATTTCTCCTTGACTACTGCTTCGTTCCGTTTCCTTCTGGAGCTCGCGCGGGAAGACCTATACATGGACTGTACGCAATCTGAAGAACGACGTTGACATCTCATCCTCTCACGTACGCAGCTACTGTATGCTTTTCCAATAAAAAGAAGAAATCACGTGGACTGTTGTCACAGTTTTTTTCCATCTTTCCCAAAACACATGAAATGAAGTACACATCAGTAAACTAAGTATCTGGCAGGAATCACATTAGGTACAAGTGCTACTCATTGAACTGAATTGTAACCAAATACTTGTCACGGAACTAACTGGAGACTGATAGATAGACGCGTGCGTACGGAGTCAGCTGGCTAGCTTTGCTGCTAGCACTTTTTTTTTTCGGGCACATGCACGATCGATGCATGCGTACATACAGCTGCTAGATTGCTTTTTTTTTGGCACATGATCGATGCATGCACATGTACGGAGACATGCGTGCACACACCAGTCCAGACACGCACATGCATGCACTTGAGCAAGCTCAAAAGAGCTAATGTCGGACGTGCATGAAAAGAATTGATGGATTAGAAGTGTGTTGCTTACCATGAGCAAAAAATAATTGAAAAATGAGAATAAAAATATGCACAAAATATCGTAATATTTTTTACTTTAATAATTATAGGGGAAATTTAGTGGAAATAATTATGTAAAGTTAGAGGAACAAAAAAATTTGTATGGAGGACCAAATACTTACTCACTCGGAAACAACTAATTACACACATGGGAACAAAAAATTAGTAAAAATAATTTTGAATTATAAGTGAAACAAAACTTGGGAAAAATATTAGTTGAAATAAATTTTAGACTAAGAGGAACAAACCTTTCTAATGAAGGAATATATAAATATGCACTCCAAAACAACTATTATAACCAGAAGAACAAACCATCTAGATGATGTGGAACAACCGCCTAGCCGGTGGGGAACAACATCCTAGATAGAGGCGAACAACAACCTAGACAGTGGGGAACAACATCCTAGATTTGTGGGAACAACCGCCTAAATGGAGGGGAACACCAACCTAGATGAATGGGAACAACAACCTCAACGGATGGGAACAAGTCTTTACGATGGGGAACAACCGCCTCGACGGAGGGGAATAGCCGCCTAGACGGAAGGGAACAACAACCTAGACGGTGGGGAACAATCGCCTAGATGGGTGGGAACAACAGCCTAGATGGAAGGGAACAACACCCTCAACGGAGGGGAACAACAATCTAGATGATGGGGAACAACCGCCTTAATGGAGGGGAACAACCGCCTAGACGGAGGGGAACAACATCATATACAGTGGGGAACAATTGCCTAGACGGTGGGGAACAACCGCCTAAACGGGAGCAAAAGGCTAGACGGAGGAGAACAACATCCTCAACATAGGAGAACAACAACTTCGGTGGAGGGGAACATCCGCCTGAATGGAGGGGAATATCAACCTAGACGAAGAGAAAAAACCCTCGATGGAGGGGAAACATCTGCCTAGATGGAGGAGAGCAACAACCTAGACGGAGGAGAACAACACCCTATACAGTGGGGAACAACATCCCAAATGGGTGGAAACAACTGCCTAGACGGAGGGGAACAAAAGACTAGATAAAAGGAAACAACAACCTCGATGGAGTGGAACAACCGCTTCGATGGAGGGGAACAACCGTCTGAACAAAGAGGAACAACAACAGATAATATCACAAGGAACATCAAAAAAACATCCAAGACCAAAAGACTGTGTGGAACTAATTTTCTAGAACAAAAGGAACATATTTTACAAAATAAAGAACATCAAACTATATATTAGGGAACACCATAGAACATCGGATGGAACAGTAAAAATACACCCAGGAAAAAAACTTTGTCGAAATAATTTTTGGGAAGAAAGGAACAGATCTTTTATAACAAATGAACAATTCAATATACATTGGGAAACAATGAAGAACATCACAAGGAACAAGAAAAATATGCCCGAGAACCAAATCTTTGTGAAAATAATTTTCTAGAACTAAAGAAACAAATCTTCCAAAACAGAAGGACAACTCAATATATACTAGGAAACAACATATAACATAATAGGAACGAATAAAAGTATACATTGGAACACAATTTGGTCCAATTATTTTTCTAAAACAAATAAAATAAATATTGTTGAAAAAATATATTATTATTATTACGGGAATAAAAACATACGTCAAAAACAACGAGAGAAAATAGCTAGGAACAAAAGTAAAGTTGTGAAACTAATTTTAATAAACAATAGGAAAAAATAGTCTTCAGTAACGAAGAAACAAATTATTATTCATCTGGAAAAAATACATCAAAGAAAACATAAAGTTAAAAACACTTAAAATGATTTTAAAAGCGAAAGAAAATTAGAAAGAAAAAATAGTGAAAGAAACATATGAAAGACAAAATAAAAATGAAAAACAACACACTTAGATACGTACCAGAGCACGCGGAATGAAGCGATCAGTTTCAAAAAGCAAAAAAAAAAAAAAACGTGACACATGCGTGCATGCTCGTGGAAGGAACGTAGTTGGTGCCAGCACATACACCGAAGAAAGCGAACGTGTTAAGCTACCACCTACCAATGGGCCGGCCCTCTCGCGGAACGCGTTCAGCGAAACGAGACTCCGAAGCGCTCGCGCGCTACCGAGCATTCTCCCGGCCGGGCGTTTCTCTGTCTAGGCTGAGTTCAGGCCTAGTTTGTAAGCGTGAATGTCACCGAGTTTGGGCCTAGGAATTTATGGTCGGGCTTCTTTAGACCTGGCTAGAAATCCAACCTGGTCAGAGAAATGCCTTGGTGTAGCCTCTGTTGATCCCTTCAATGAATCACGAGCCATTCACTCACGAACGTAAACAAAACCTAGAGATCACACATCATAACACATAGGCCGAGAGACCAAAAAATAAAAAGAGTGGTAGGAAAGTTACCTTGTTTAGCTTCTCCCACACACCTGGCTATGAGAATCCTATACACCGACCAAGTCAGGGCTTGGTATGCACCGCACACACCCGCGTGGGTGTGGTCCTGGCCAGGTACGTTTTTTTGTTTTTTTACTTTCTGTTTGTTGTCTCTTTATATTTTTTAGACTCAAAAGTAGTAATATTTACATATGTTCAAATTTAAAAAATATTTAGATTTTGAAAATGTTTATATTCAAAATATGTTTTGAAAAAATATGTTCATTTTCAAAAAAAAATCAATCTCAAAAAATGTTCAATCTATAAAATTGTTCAAATTTGGAAAAAATCAGAATTAAAAAAATTGATCAAATTTTTAAAAATATTCATTTTTTCAAAAAAAATCAAAATGTTGGAACAATTCAATTTTTATAAATAGTTTTGAAAATGTTCAATGTAAAAAAATGTTCACATTTAAAAAGCGCAAAAGGACAGAAAAGAAACACCGAAAAAGGCAACAAAAAAATCAACACTAGGTCGCGTCAACACCTTGCTTGGGTGGGCGACGCGTGCCCCTTGCCGACCAGGTCAGCTTATATGGGCTCCCACCTGGCTTGCCCTCTGCCCGATGATGCAGAACTCTCTAAAACTTGCAATTGTTATAAAAACTATGGGGACCAAAGATGTGTTGGGTGAAGGCGGTACACGGGGTGTAGACCCACTGATCGCATCTGCGCAGCATGCTGGCGTGTAGGAGGGGATCATCAAGAGGGTTTTGCCCGACCAACGTTCATCGAGGAGCTGAATTTGACATCTCACGACGAAAGTTTAGGTGGCCATAACCTGATTAAGAATTACCTCATGCCCCTGGTCTTAATCAACTCGTCATCTATTCGCTTTACCGCATAACTGGGATCGCATGGCGGGTAGTATTTAGATGTTTCTTCAGGTTGAAGCGACTGACACTTACGAAGACAGGTCTGTGAGCCTACCATGGTGGATTCCTTCGCGGAAATCACCCGCTCGATCCCGTGCCTACCTATATTATCTCAATCTCCCCTCAACATCTCTCACTCAAAATCATCGTCTAGTTTCTCACTTAGGCGACGGTGTTCAGGGGTGAAGCTAGGGGGTCATCCCCCCTCCCTAGTTATGGCAATATGCAGCATCCACAAGTTCTTATTTTAGAGGCGGTTAGAGGGTGAAATGAGTGGAGGTAAGCTTGGTTACCCCCCCCCCCCTATATAAAAATGGTAGATCGGCCCCTTGGTCCTGTCAATGCCGCCTCCGTCCCTGACGGTGTTTGTAACATTGCTACATGCCATATATACGGTATCGAGTGTATACAACATCTCTATTTTCTAGCCACAATTATATGCGAGTACAAAATTATATATGCCCTTGCAACCAGGACATTGTACACAATAGCGCCCGTTAGGAATGAACCGGTGTGATAAGCCCGGACAATCCTGTATATGTAGAGTTGCATTTTGGATTGATGCTATGCTGTTTGGGTCTAGGGTTGACCCGGTTCACAGGGTCGGGAGGTGGCCTCGCACTTTGCTTTGCTTTAGGATTTGTATGAGTGTAAGTTCTTACTGTATGTTTTTTCTTCCGTCTAGTTTTGAGGTTGTCAAAAGGAACTGTAATTTCAGGTGTACATGTGCCGTGGAACCACTTGTTGCCGTCTCACGACTCCACGAGCGTGCGATGGTTTCTCGTGGTTTCTGGCTTTAGAACCGGCCATGGCACGAACAACATTGTTTGGGCCGATTTGGGCACACGGTACGACATCTGTAGTTGTAGTGTTGGCTTGGTGCCAACACCCCGTGCATTGCAAGGGACGCCTACGGTGGCGAGTACACAGTGGATAACATACGCATGTCAGTATGTCACTTGTGATTGTGTGAATTTCAACCAGACCTACCTTCTGAACGATCGAGGCATAGAGGAAGTGAATGCGGCTGATTTGATCGAGCCTCGACGCACACTGGCCTCTGCGCACGCATTCGTCACGCTGCATCCCACTCCCAGAGTACGAATCAGTGAATCATTCGATATACCTCGAGCAAAGCACAGAATCAGCAGGCAATCGTCCCATCGCGAGAAGCCCAGCATGCAGCAGCTAGGCTTGCTGCTTGCGTCGCGTGACCATCGAGCCCTTTGCCAGGTCCCACATGGCAGCTGCGAGAACTGACATGCTTCGCCGGGTCCCACTCGTGGAACGGCGAGCTAGCTAGCGAGCGCTCACGTGACGGCCAAGGTAGCCTAGAAAAAGACATTCGCACACTGACATGTGGGCACCGGTCCTGCTGTTTCTCCGTTCCGTCAACCTGACGCGCGCTCTCATTCCGGAAAGGCAAGTCACTGTGTGCAGCGTATGGCGGCTCCTGGGCCCGCGCGTCAGCGGGTTAGTCAAAAGGTGGTGCCACGCGCATGCGCGCTCCAGAACGGCTCCGCCACCGTTCGCGTCTGTGCGCCCAGACCGTAGCACACATACTATGTAGATGGTGAAAATGTTAGGATCGAGGTAAAGAAATAAAATATAATTGCTTCCGTATGAAATAAAATAAAGAAAGATGTTACGGTGTTTGGATGTAAGGAATTGATGCTGAAAAATCAAGGAATCTGGAATTCGGAGCCAGTTTTCTTTCTGTTTCAACATACGTACGGGAGAAATTTCTGTTGCTGTTTCTGAATCCCAATTCTCGCAATGCTGCTATGGAAGGTCGGATAGTTCAGATGGGACACTTTTGTTATGGCTGGGCCGATTCTTAGACTCCCTGGGCTGGGTTTTACGGGAACCAGTTTTTGTACAATAGATTACGCTCTGTGTGTTTTGTTCAGAACGTGTACTGTCCCTTACTAGCTTGCATATGAGCAGTATCAGTGCCACTGCTCTGGATTTCCTGTAGTACCTCTGTCCAAACTACACCCAAAGGGCTTTGCTTGCACCTCTGCTGGTAATTTGTCTTATTTCATCAACTCCCTTCGACCATAGATGGATGCATAGTTACTCACATAGCATAGCTACTTTGCATCACTGTTGATTAGCGCCACTGTTATCGCCTATGAATATCATCTTCCCAAACTGTTCAAAACCTTAGCGGGACAGAAATCCCAGTTTATTTACAACACAATCACCCAAATGGTTAATGTGTGTTGTAGTTCCCACCTTATTTGGATTATTTTAATGTTATTATGTCTGGAAAATAATAACATACATTTACATGCTATTTTCGTACAAGTACACAAGCTTATACTGTCCTAACACAAGGAAATCATTTAATTCAATTGTTTCTACATCCAAGTAGGAAATGGAATTGGGTACCGCCATTTAATTTCAACAGAAAATGTCAAGCACACCCAAACAACAACATTCGAATTGGAAGGCACTTCTTTTTCAACTTAGATTTGTAATTCCCAATCTAATTTAATTCCAGGCCCAATTATGTGCATCCAAACATGGCATTAGAAATATGTGGCATAAGTATAAATCATTTAACACCACAGAAGCATTGAAATGAAGATATATAGAGAGCATAGGAATTGCACTTTTGTTTGGCAATCAATCTCATATATATTTATATTAGCAATTAGTACATGGTAGAGATACATGAGTTGTCTCTAGCGATAATAAAATGAAGTTTAAAAGAAATGAACAAAACTTCGAGGTCTACAATTTCTTTCTTCTACCATGACGCAATCTTGCATTTTTCTGAAGGCAGCCAACCGTAGATACCAAACCACAAACCTACAAATAGCAATGAAGGTTATCCCATAATTTTAATTTTAGCCGCAACGTCAAGGATGCATGCACTCGGTGCAACCATTGAAGTAATCAATCAACATCGGCAAGAATACAAACACCAATATGCCACGGAAAAGCAACCAAACTACATGGTCAACATCGCTGGAGAGCCGAGAGAACAAATCACCATTATCGATGACGTAGCAGTCGGAACAAATATTGCGAGGACAATCCTCCTCGCGGCAACCATGAGAAAAGATCCAAAATCGATTTGGCGAAGTAAGATCCGAAGGCCCATACCTAGAAAAATTTAATCTTCCAACACCACAAATGCGGTGACCCAGCATACAGCTAGATATTGTAGTACGCAAGTCGTTCACAGAACGCAACTGAAACATCATTCCACTAGTATTACATCCTTGAAGTGGTACAACAGTGTTGGAGCAGCAGCACACCTCATCTTGGTTATGGAGCAGCAGCTCACCTCCTCTCCCTTGGTCCCTGGCGGCTGGTGTGATTTTTCTGTCTTAGGGTTAGGTCTCCTCCAGCTCCCTCCTTTTATAAGTCAGCACACATATGGGCTTGGACCACTTGGGCCAGAAACATGTCCAGTGTTCAACACTCCCCCCTCAAGATGGATGGGAGATATCTATCAATCTCATCTTGTCACATGCCAAGTTGCATTCCATTCTTCCCAGTCCCTTTGTCAAGCAATCAACAATTTGCTTCCCAGAACTGACATGAGTAAGGCTGATAATCCCAACATCAAGTTTCTCTTTAATGAGGAAGCGATCAATTTCCACATGTTTGGACTGGATTATTTGCAATACTTATGGCTGACTGATTGTCACACCAAGCTCTCAAGGGCCCCTTTTTGAGAAGCTTCAACTCGCTCAGGAGATGCTTCACCCAAAGCATCTCACACACCCCTATAGATAAAGCTCTGTATTCAGCTTCTGCCGTTGATCTGGACACAACTGTTTGTTTCTTGCTTCTTGATACGTCTCAAACGTATCTATAATTTTTTATGTTCCATGCTAATTTTATGACAATACTCACATGTTTTATATACACTTTATATCATTTTGATGTATTTTCCGGCACTAACCTATTAACAAGATGCCGAAGCTCCAGTTCCTGTTTTCTGCTGTTTTTGGTTTCAGAAATCCTACACAGGAAATATTCTCGGAATTGGACGAAACAAAAGCCCACGGTCTTATTTTCCACGGAGCCTTCCAGAAGTCCGAAGAGGAGACGAAGAGGGGCGACGAGGCGGCCACACCCTAGGGGGGCGCGGCCCCACCCCTGGCCGCGCCGCCCTGTGGGGTGGGCCCCTCGAGCGTCCCCTGACTCTGCCCCTTCGCCTATATATTCTCTCCGTCGTGAAAACTCTAGTACCGAGAGCCACGATACGAGAAAACATACTGTGACACCGTCGCCGCCAATCCCATCTCGGGGATTCAGGAGATCGCCTCCGGCACCCTGCCGGAGAGGGGAATCATCACCGGAGGGCTCTACATCACCATGCCCGCCTCCGGACTGATGCGTGAGTAGTTCATCCTTGGACTATGGATCCATAGCAGTAGCTAGATGGTTGTCTTCTCCTCTTGTGCTATCATGTTTAGATCTTGTGAGCTACCTATCATGATCAAGATCATCTATTTGTAATGCTACATGTTGTGTTTGTTGGGATTCGATGAATATGGAATACTATGTCAAGTTGATTATTGATCTATCATATATGTGTTGTTTATGATCTTGCATGCTCTCCATTGCTAGTAGAGGCTCTGGCCAAGTTGATACTTGTAACTCCAAGAGGGGGTATTTATGCTCGATAGTGGGTTCATGCCTCCATTGAATGCAGGACGATGTGAGAAAGTTCTAAGGTTGTGGATGTGCTGTTGCCACTAGGGATAAAACATCAATGCTTTGTCTAAGGATATTTGTATTGATTACATTACGCACAGTACTTAATGCAATTGTCTGTTGTTTGCAACTTAATACTGGAAGGGGTGCGGATGCTAACCCGAAGGTGGACTTTTTAGGCATAGATGCATGCTGGATAGCGGTCTATGTTCTTTGTCGTAATGCCCTAAGTAAATCTCATATTAGTCATCTAGATATGTATGTGCATTGTTATGCCCTCTCTATTTGTCAATTGCCCAACTGTAATTTGTTCACCCAGCATGCTATTTATCTTATTGGAGAGACACCACTAGTGAACTGTGGACCCCGGTCCATTCTTTTACATCTGAAATACAATCTACTGCAATCATTGTTCTCTGATGTTCTTTGCAAACAAAGATCATTCTCCACACCATACGTTTAATCCTTTGTTTACAGCAAGCCGGTGAGATTGACAACCTCACTGTTAAGTTGGGGCAAAGTATTTTGATTGTGTTGTGCAGGTTCCACATTGGCGCCGGAATCCCTGGTGTTGCGCCGCACTACACTCCTCCACCAACAACCTTCACGTGGCCTTCATCTCCTACTGGTTCGATAACCTTGGTTTCTTACTGAGGGAAAACTTGTTGCTGTATGCATCACACCTTCCTCTTGGGGTTCCCAACGGACGTGTGCTTTACCGTCACAAGCAACTCTTTTTCTGGCGCCGTTGCCGGGGAGATCAAGACACGCTGCAAGGGGACTCTCTCACATCCAATCTCTTTACTTTGTTTATTGTCTTGCTTTACTTTATTTTATTTTCTGTCTTGTTTGCTTTCTTTATATCAAAAACACAAAAAATTAGTTACTTGTTTTACTTTACTTAATTTAGTTTTCTTTACTTATTTTTATTGCTGTTAAAATGAATACTCCAGAGAACACTAAGTTGTGTGATTTCACTAGCACCAATAATAATGATTTTATATGCACTCCTATTGCTCCACCTGCTACTACAGCAGAATTTTATGAAATTAAACCTGCTTTACTAAACCTTGTTATGAGAGAGCAATTTTCTGGTGTTAGTACTGATGATGTTGATGCCCATCTTAATAATTTTATTGAACTTTGTGAAATGCAAAAGTATAAGGATGTAGATGGGTATATTATAAAACTGAAATTGTTTCCTTTCTCCTTAAGAGGAAGAGCTAAAGATTGGTTGCTATCTTTGCCTAAGAATAGTATTGATTCATGGACTAAATGTAAAGATGCTTTAATTGGTAGATATTATTCTCCTGCTAAAATTGTATCTTTGAGAACTAGCATGGGAAAGAATGAAATCTTTGGTAAAGAATTGCCCTACCCATGGACTGACTACTTGGATGATCATCCAAACCTTTTATGCAGGATTGAATTTTTCTTCAAGGAACCTATTGGATTCAGCTGCTGGAGGTACTTTTATGTCCATCACTTTGGGTGCCGTAACAAAGCTTCTTGATGATATGATGATCAACTACTCTGAATGGCACACGGAAAGGACTCCACAAGGTAAGAAGGTAAATTCTGTTGAAGAAACCTTCTCCTTGAGTGATAAGATTGATGTTATTATGTCTATGCTTGTTAATGGTAGATCTAATGTTGATCCTAATAATGTTCCTTTAGCTTCATTGGTTGCTCAAGAAGAGCATGTTGATGTGAACTTCATTAAAAGTAATAATTTCAACAACAATGCTTATAGGAATAATTTTGGTAACAATTATAGGCCATATCCTTCTAATAATAGTAATGATTATGGTAATTCTTATTGTAATTCTTACAATAATAGTAGGAGTGTACCCTCTGGTCTTGAAGTCATGCTTAGAGAACTTATTAGTACGCAAACTGCTTTCAACAAATCTGTTGAGGAAAAGCTTGGTAAAATTGATGTTCTTACTTCTAAGGTTGATAGTCTTGCTGCTGATGTTGATCTTTTAAAACTGAAAGTTATGCCTAATGAGGATAAAGATATTAAGTCATTTGCTACAGCAAACGCTATCCAAGTTCGAATTAATGACAATATTACAATGATGGCTGAATTGCATGCTAGGTGGGAAAGAGAATAAAAATTTGCTAAAGAGAATAATATAGCTAAAGTTTGGACTATTACTACCACTAGTAATGTTGATGCTTCACATGTTGCTAAACCTCCTACTATCAATGGTAAAATAATTGGTGTTGGCAATGTTTCTACTTCTAATACAAAGCATGCAAAATTGCCTGAAACTGCTTGTGATAAAAGTGCTGAAATTTTTCAGAGTATTGGGGACAATGATCCCAGTGCTTTAGATCATAATGGTTTTTATTTTGATAATTGTCATATCTCTGAAGTTATTAAGTTCTTGCAAAAATTTGCTAGAAGTCCTAATGCTAGTGCTATAAACTTCGCCTTTACAAAACATATTACAAATGCTCTCATAAAAGCTAGAGAAGAGAAATTAAAACTTGAAACTTCTATTCCTAGGAAGTTGGAAGATGGTTGGGAGCCCATCATTAAAATGAAGGTCAATGATTTTGATTGTAATGCTTTATGTGATCTTGGTGCAAGTATTTCTGTTATGCCTAAGAAACTCTATGATATGCTTGACTTGCCACCATTAAAATATTGTTATTTGGATGTTAATCTCGCTGATAGTTCTATAAATAAACCTTTGGGGAGGATTGATAATGTTCACATTACGGTTAACAATAACCTTGTCCCCGTTGATTTTGTTGTCTTGGATATTGAATGCAATGCATCTTGTCCTATTATTTTGGGAAGACCCTTTCTTCGAACTGTTGGTGCTATTATTGATATGAAAGAAGGAAATATTAAATATCAATTCCCTCTTAAGAAAGTATGGAGCACTTCCCTAGAAAGAGAATGAAGTTACCTTTTGATTCTATTATTAGAAAAAATTATGATGTTGATGCTTCTTCTCTTGATGTTACTTGATTTACACTTTCTGCGCCTAGCTGAAAGGCGTTAAAGAAAAACGCTTATGGGAGACAACCCATTATTTTACTTCTGCAATTTTTGTTTTATATTTGAGTCAAGGTGCTTGTTACTACTGTAGCAATACCTTTGTATCTTTACTTTATTGCATTGTTGTGCCAAGTAAAGTCTTTGATAGTAAGGTTGATACTAGATTTGGATTTCTGCGCAGAAACAGATTTCTAGTTGTCTCGAATTTGAGTAGATCTCTCTGTAGGAAACTCAGAAAAATCTGCCAAAATTCGTGAGTAATCCTCAGATATGTACGCAACTTTCATTCAATTTGAGCTTCTTCATCTGAGCATGTTAAGTGCCTCGTAAAAATTCGTCTTTACAGACTGTTCTGTTTTGACAGATTCTGCCTTTTATTTCATATTGCCTCTTTTACTGTGTTGAGTGGATTTCTTTGCTCCATTAACTTTCAGTAGCCTTGGGTAATGTCCAGTAGTGTTAGGAATGATTGTGTCCTCTCTGAACATGTGAATTTTTGATTATGCACTAACCCTCTAATGAGATTGTTTTGAGTTTGGTGTGGAGGAAGTTTTCAAGGGTCGAGAGAGGAGGATGATATAATATGATCAAGAAGTGTGAAAAGTATAAGCTTGGGGATGCCCCCGTGGTTCATCCCTGCATATTTCAAGAAGACTCAAGCATCTAAGATTGGGGATGCCCAAGGCATCCCCTTCTTCATCGACAACTTATCAGATCACCTCTAGTGGAACTATATTTTTATTCCGTCACATCTTATGTGCTTTACTTGGAGCGTCTGTATGTTTTTTTTTTGAATAAATTCGGATCCTAGCATTCCTTGTGTGGGAGAAAGACACGCTCCGCTATTTCATATGAACACTGGTATTCTTAGCTTTACTTTTAATGTTCATGGCGAAGGTTGAAAACCGCTTCATTCATTGCTATTTGGTTGGAAACAGAAAATGCTTCATGTGGTAATTGGTATATTATCTTGAACAATTTGATATTTGGCAATTGTTTTGAGCTCTCAAATAGATCATGTTTATGCTCTTGCATCATGTAGTTTGAACCTATTAGTGGAGAATTACCGTAGAGCGTGTTGAAATTTGGTTTGCATGATTGGTCTCTCTAAAGTCTAGATATTTTCTGGTAAAAGTGTTTGAACAACAAGGAAGATAGTGTAGAGTCTTATAATGCTTGCAATATGTTCTTATGTAAGTTTTGCTGTACCGGTTCATACTTGTGTTTGCTTCAAACAACCTTGCTAGCCAAAGCCTTGTACTGAGAGGGAATGCTTCTCGTGCATCCAAGACCTTGAGCCAAAACTCATGCCATTTGTGTCCACCATAACTACCTACTATGTGGTATTTTTCTACCATTCCAAGTAAATTGCTTGTGTGCTACCTTTAAAAATTTCATTCCTTGTCTTTGCAATATATAGCTCATGGGAAAGTAGCTTAAAAACTATTATGGTAAAGAATATGTCGCTTATGTATCTTATTTATTATAAGTTGCTTGTTGAGGGGTAACCATGTTTCTGGGGACGCCATCAACTGTTACACTTTTGTTGAATATCATGTGAGTTGCTATGCATATTCGTCTTGTCTGAAGTAAGGGTGATTTGTCATGATTAAATGGTTTGAGTATGCATATTGTTAGAGAAGAACATTGGGCCGCCAACCAAAGCCATGTATCATGGTGGAAGTTTCAGCTTGGACATTAATCCTCAATCTCTTATGAGAATATTATATGTTGTTGAATGCTTAAGCATTAAAGAGGAGTCCATTATCTGTTTTCTATGTTGTCCCGGTATGGATGTCCTCAAGTTGAGATTTATCAAAAACGAGAAATCAAATGTGATCTATCTCCTTGGACTTTTGTACAGGTGGCATAGAGGTACCCCTTTGTGACACTTGGTTGAAACATATGTAATGCAATGATAATCCATGGAAATCCGAGCTAATTAGGACAAGGTGCGAGCACTATTGGTATTCGATGCATGAGGCTTGCAACTTATAGGATGTTTTATGCATAACACATATGAATTATTACTACCGTTGACAAAATAGTTTCCATGTTTTCAAAATAAAAGCTCTAGCACATGAGTAATCCCTGCTTCCCTCTGTGAAGGGCCTTTCTTTTACTTTATGTTGAGTCAGTTTACCTACTTCTTTCCATCTTAGAAGCAAACACTTGTGTCAACTGTGTGCATTCATTCTTACATACTTGCTTATTTGCACTCATCATATTACTTTGTGTTGACAATTATCCATGAGATATACATGTTGAAGTTGAAAGCAACTGCTGAAACTTAAATCTTCCTTTGTGTTGCTTCAAAGCCTTCTATTAAGAATTTATTGCTTTATGAGTTAACTCTTATGGAAGACTTATTGATGCTTGTCTTGAAAGTACTATTCATGAAAAGTCTTTGCTATATGATTCAGTTGTTTAGTCATTATCTTTACCATTGCTTTGAATCACTTCATTCATCTCATATGCTTTACAATAGTATTGATCAAGATTATGATAGTAGCATGTCACTTCAGAAATTATCATTGTTATCGTTTACCTACTCGAGGGCGAGTAGGAACTAAGCTTGGGGATGCTTGATACGTCTCAAACGTATCTATAATTTCTTATGTTCCATGCTAGTTTTATGACAATACTCACATGTTTTATATACACTTTATATAATTTTGATGCATTTTCCGGCACTAACCTATTAACAAGATGCCGAAGCGCCAGTTCCTATTTTCTGCTGTTTTTGGTTTCAGAAATCCTACACAGGAAATATTCTCGGAATTGGACGAAACAAAAGCCCACGGTCTTATTTTCCACGGAGCCTTCCAGAAGTCCGAAGAGGAGACGAAGAGGGGAGACAAGGTGGCCACACCCTAGGGGGCGCGGCCCCACCCCTGGCCGCGCCGCCCTGTGGGGTGGGCCCCTCGAGTGTCCCCCGACTCTGCCCCTTCGCCTATATATTCTCTCCGTCGCGAAAACCCTAGTACCGAGAGCCACGATACGAGAAAACATACTGTGACGCCGTCGCCGCCAATCCCATCTCGGGGGATTCTGGAGATCGCCTCCGGCACCCTGCCGGAGAGGGGAATCATCACCGGGGGGCACTACATCACCATGCCCGCCTCCGGACTGATGCGTGAGTAGTTCATCCTTGGACTATGGGTCCATAGCAGTAGCTAGATGGTTGTCTTCTCCTCTTGTGCTATCATGTTTAGATCTTGTGAGCTGCCTATCATGATCAAGATCATCTATTTGTAATGCTACATGTTGTGTTTGTTGGGATCCGGTGAATATGGAATACTATGTCAAGTTGATTATTGATCTATCATATATGTGTTGTTTATGATCTTGCATGCTCTCCGTTGCTAGTAAAGGCTCTGGCCAAGTTGATACTTGTAACTCCAAGAGGGGGTATTTATGCTCGATAGTGGGTTCATGCCTCCATTGAATCTGGGACGGTGACAGAAAGTTCTAAGGTTGTGGATGTGCTGCTGCCACTAGGGATAAAACATCAATGCTTTGTCTAAGGATATTTGTATTGTTTACATTACGCACAGTACTTAATGCAATTGTCTGTTGTTTGCAACTTAATACTGGAAGGGGTGCAGATGCTAACCCAAAGGTGGACTTTTTAGGCATAGATGCATGCTTGATAGCGGTCTATGTTCTTTGTCGTAATGCCCTAAGTAAATCTCATATTAGTCATCATGATATGTATGTGCATTGTTATGCCCTCTCTATTTGTCAATTGCCCAACTGTAATTTGTTCACACAACATGCTATTTATCTTATTGGAGAGACACCACTAGTGAACTGTGGACTCCGGTCCATTCTTTTACATCTGAAATACAATCTACTGCAATCATTGTTCTCTGCTGTTCTTTGCAAACAAACATCATTCTCCACACCATACGTTTAATCCTTTGTTTACAGCAAGCTGGTGAGATTGACAACCTCACTGTTAAGTTGGGGCAAAGTATTTTGATTGTGTTGTGCAGGTTTGATACGTCTCTGACGTATCGATAATTTCTTATGTTCCATGCCACATTATTGATGTTATCTACATGTTTTATGCACACTTTATGTCATATTCGTGCATTTTCTGGAACTAACCTATTAACAAGATGCCGAAGTGCCGATTCTTTGTTTTCTGCTGTTTTTGGTTTCAGAAATCCTAGTAAGGAAATATTCTCGGAATTGGACGAAATCAAAGCCCAGGGGCCTATTTTTCCACGAAGCTTCCAGAAGTCCGAAGGAGAGACGAAGAGGGGCCACGAGGGGGCCACACCCTAGGGCGGCGCGGCCCCCCCTTGGCCGCGCGGACCTGTGGTGTGGGGCCCCCGTGCCGCCTCTTGACCTGCCCTTCCGCCTACAAATAGCCTCCGTGATGAAACCCCCAGTACCGAGAGCCACGATACAGAAAACCTTCCAGAGACGCCGCCAACGCCGCCCATCTCGGGGGATCCAGGAGATCGCCTCTGGCACCCTGCCGGAGAGGGGAATCATCTCCCGGAGGACTCTACGCCGCCATGGTCGCCTCCGGTGTGATGTGTGAGTAGTCTACCCCTGGACTATGGGTCCATAGCAGTAGCTAGATGGTTGTCTTCTCCCCATTGTGCTATCATTGTCGGATCTTGTGAGCTGCCTAACATGATCAAGATCATCTATCTGTAATTCTATATGTTGCGTTTGTTGGGATCCGATGAATAGAGAATACTTGTTATGTTGATTATCAAAGTTATATCTATGTGTTGTTTATGATCTTGCATGCTCTCCGTTACTAGTAGATGCTCTGGCCAAGTAGATGCTTGTAACTCCAAGAGGGAGTATTTATGCTCGATAGTGGGTTCATGCCTGCATTGACACACAGGACAAGTGATGAAAGTTCTAAGGTTGTGTTGTGCTGTTGCCACTAGGGATAAAACATTGATGCTATGTCTAAGGATGTAGTTGTTGATTACATTACGCACCATACTTAATGCAATTGTCTGTTGCTTTGCAACTTAATACTGGAGGGGGTTCGGATGATAACCTGAAGGTGGACTTTTTAGGCATAGATGCAGCTGGATGGCGGTCTATGTACTTTGTCGTAATGCCCAATTAAATCTCACTATACTCATCATGATATGTATGTGCATGGTCATGCTCTCTTTATTTGTCAATTGCCCAACTGTAATTTGTTCACCCAACATGCTGTTCGTCTTATGGGAGAGACACCTCTAGTGAACTGTGGACCCCGGTCCAATTCTCTTTCTTGAAATACAATCTACTTTGCAATATTGTTCTCTTGTTTTTACGCAAACAATCATCTTCCACACAATACGGTTAATCCTTTGTTACAGCAAGCCGGTGAGATTGACAACCTCACTGTTTCGTTGGGGCAAAGTACTTTGGTTGTGTTGTGCAGGTTCCACGTTGGCGCCGGAATCCCTGGTGTTGCGCCGCACTACATCCCGCCGCCATCAACCTTCAACGTGCTTCTTGACTCCTACTGGTCCGATTAAACCTTGGTTTCTTACTGAGGGAAACTTGCCGCTGTGCGCATCACACCTTCCTCTTGGGGTTCCCAACGGACGTGCCAACCACACGCATCAAGCAAATTTGGCGCCGTTCTTGTCGGGAGATCAAGACACGCTGCAAGGGGAGTCTCCACTTCTCAATCTCTTTACTTTGTTTTTGTCTTGCTTAGTTTTATTTACTACTTTGTTTGCTGCACTAAATCAAAATACAAAAAAATTAGTTGCTAGTTTTACTTTATTTGCTATCTTGTTTGCTATATCAAAAACACAAAAAAATTAGTTACTTGCATTTACTTTATCTAGTTTGCTTTATTGTCTTGCACTCTATATTAAAAATACAAAAAAATTAGTTACTTTTGTTACCATGTCTAGCTCTGAACCTGTTACTTCTTCGTCTGAAGAATTAGTCTTCACTTTTAAACAAGGGGATGAGGAGAGTTTTAAGGATGCTTGGTCTAGAATTTTTACTTCTTATCGTAAAACTGAACCTCAAATGACTCTAAGTTTGCTCCTTAGTAATTTTTATTTTGGTCTTATGGTTCGCTATAGATATGCTTTGGATACTTTAGTGGGAGGAGATTTCCTTCATTGCAATGGGGATCAAGCTTTTAATGCCATAAAGAAGTTGGTTGCATCACATGATTCAGCTAATAACTTTGATTCAGCCCTCACTAGCATATATAGTAGATTAAATAATCTCGAGATAAGTACATCTCGCTTGGATGATAACTATTGCCACGTTCGTAATCGTCTTGAACAAGTTTTAGTGAACTCTAAACTCTCATTGTGGGATCCTGCTGTTAAAATTGTTATCGGTGATCGAACTCTCCATGCCTACTGTGATATTATGTATGAATTTTGCCTTATGCCTGAAAGTATTTATAAATATTTGAAACTTTGGGGAGTTGAGGAAGGAGGAGAAGAAATAACTCTCATTGATAACTCTACTATAATTCCTAAAGGAATAGCCGCAGGTGTGCATACAACCATTCTTGGAAGAACAATATCCATTGATTATGTTGTTGTTGAAACAGGAAAACTCACACTCGGAAGATCCCTGCTGAAACTATTGGGAGCAGTCATTGATGTTGGAGAAGGCACTCTGAAATTCACCTCAATACCGGGGGGAAATCATATATTTCCTAAACCAAAGGGAAAGAAGAACAATAAGAAAGGTAAGGGTAAAGCCCAAGGTAAGGTTGACACTTCGTCTCTTGATAACACTTGATGCACACTTTCTGCGCCTAGCTGAAAGGCGTTAAAGAAAAGCGCTTATGGGAGACAACCCATGTTTTTACCTACAGTACTTTGTTTTTATTTTGTGTCTTGGAAGTTGTTTACTACTGTAGCAACCTCTCCTTATCTTAGTTTTGTGTTTTGTTGTGCCAAGTTAAGCCGTTGATAGAAAAGTAAGTACTAGATTTGGATTACTGCACAGTTCCAGATTTCTTTGCTGTCACGAATCTGGGTCCACCTCCCTGTAGGTAGCTCAGAAAATTAAGCCAATTTACGTGCATGATCCTCAGATATGTACGCAACTTTCATTCAATTTGAGCATTTTCATCTGAGCAAGTCTGGTGCCATTTTAAAATTCGTCAATACGAACTGTTCTGTTTTGACAGATTCTGCCTTTTATTTCGCATTGCCTCTTTTGCTATGTTGGATGAATTTCTTTGATCCACTAATGTCCAGTAGCATTATGCAATGTCCAGAAGTGTTAAGAATGATTGTGTCACCTCTGAATATGTCAATTTATATTGTGCACTAACCCTCTAATGAGTTGTTTCGAGTTTGGTGTGGAGGAAGTTTTCAAGGATCAAGAGAGGAGTATGATGCAACATGATCAAGGAGAGTGAAAGCTCTAAGCTTGGGGATGCCCCGGTGGTTCACCCCTGCATATATCAAGAAGACTCAAGCGTCTAAGCTTGGGGATGCCCAAGGCATCCCCTTCTTCATCGACAACATTATCAGGTTCCTCCCCTGAAACTATATTTTTATTCCATCACATCTTATGTGCTTTTTCTTGGAGCGTCGGTTTGTTTTTGTTTTTTGTTTTGTTTGAATAAAATGGATCCTAGCATTCACTTTATGGGAGAGAGACACGCTCCGCTGTAGCATATGGACAAGTATGTCCTTGGTTTCTACTCATAGTATTCATGGCGAAGTTTCTCCTTCGTTAAATTGTTATATGGTTGGAATTGGAAAATGATACATGTAGTAATTGCTATAAATGTCTTGGGTAATGTGATACTTGGCAATTGTTGTGTTCATGATTAAGCTCTTGCATCATATGCTTTGCACCCATTAATGAAGAAATACATAGAGCATGCTAAAATTTGGTTTGCATATTTGGTTTCTCTAAGGTCTAGATAATTTCTAGTATTGAGTTTGAACAACAAGGAAGACGGTGTAGAGTCTTATAATGTTTTCAATATGACTTTTATGTGAGTTTTGCTGCACCGGTTCATCCTTGTGTTTGTTTCAAATAAGCCTTGCTAGCCTAAACCTTGTATCGAGAGGGAATACTTCTCATGCATCCAAAATACTTGAGCCAACCACTATGCCATTTGTGTCCACCATACCTACCTACTACATGGTATTTTCCGCCATTCCAAAGTAAATTGCTTGAGTGCTACCTTTAAAATTCCATCATTCACCTTTGCAATATATAGCTCATGGGACAAATAGCTTAAAAACTATTGTGGTATTGAATATGTAATTATGCACTTTATCTCTTATTAAGTTGCTTGTTGTGCGATAACCATGTTCACTGGGGACGCCATCAACTATTCATTGTTGAATTTCATGTGAGTTGCTATGCATGTCCGTCTTGTCTGAAGTAAGAGAGATCTACCACCTTATGGTTAAGCATGCATATGTTAGAGAAGAACATTGGGCCGCTAACTAAAGCCATGATCCATGGTGGAAGTTTCAGTTTTGGACAACAATCCTCAAATCTCAAATGAGAAAATTATTAATTGTTGTTATATGCTTATGCATAAAAGAGGAGTCCATTATCTGTTGTCTATGTTGTCCCGGTATGGATGTCTAAGTTGAAGAATAATCAATAGCGAGAAATCCAATGCGAGCTTTCTCCTTAGACCTTTGTACAGGCGGCATAGAGGTACCCCTTTGTGACACTTGGTAAAAACAGTGCATTGTGATGATCCGGTAGTCCAAGCTAATCAGGACAAGGTGCGGGTACTATTAGTACACTATGCATGAGGCTTGCAACTTATAAGATATAATTTACATGATGCATATGCTTTATTACTACCGTTGACAAAATTGTTTCATGTTTTCAAAATCAAAGCTCTAGCACAAATATAGCAATCGATGCTTTTCCTCTATGGAGGACCATTCTTTTACTTTCAATGTTGAGTCAGTTCACCTATTTCTCTCCACCTCAAGAAGCAAACACTTGTGTGAACTGTGCATTGATTCCTACATACTTGCTTATTGCACTTATTATATTACTCTATGTTGACAATATCCATGAGATATACATGTTACAAGTTGAAAGAAACCGCTGAAACTTAATCTTCTTTTGTGTTGCTTCAATGCCTTTACTTTGAATTATTGCTTTATGAGTTAACTCTTATGCAAGACTTAATTGATGCTTGTCTTGAAGTGCTATTCATGAAAAGTCTTTGCTTTATGATTCACTTGTTTACTCATGTCATATACATTGTTTTGATCGCTGCATTCACTACATATGCTTTACAAATAGTATGATCAAGATTATGATGGCATGTCACTCCAGAAATTATCTCGTGTTATCGTTTTACACCTCGGGACGAGCAGAACTAAGCTTGGGGATGCTGATACGTCTCCGATGTATCGATAATTTCTTATGTTCCATGCCGCATTATTGATGTTATCTACATGTTTTATGCACACTTTATGTCATATTCGTGCATTTTCTGGAACTAACCTATTAACAAGATGCCGAAGTGCCAGTTGCTGTTTTCTGCTGTTTTTTGTTTCAAAAATACGAATAAGGAAATATTCTCGGAATTGGACGAAATCAAAGCCCAGGGCCTATTTTTCCACGAAGCTTCCGGAAGTCCGAAGGAGAGACGAAGAGGGGCCACGAGGGGCCACACCCTAGGGCGGCGGCCCCCCCCTTGGCCGCGCGGCCACGTGGTGTGGGGCCCCGTGCCGCCTCTTGACCTGCCCTTCCGCCTACAAATAGCCTCCGTGACGAAACCCCCGGTCACGAGAGCCACGATACGGAAAACCTTCCGCAGACGCCGCCAACGCCGCCCATCTCGGGGGATCCAGAGATCGCCTCCGGCACCCTGCCGGCGAGGGGCAGCATCTCCCGGAGGACTCTACGCCGCCATGGTCGCCTCCGGTGTGATGTGTGAGTAGTCTACCCCTGGACTATGGGTCCATAGCAGTAGCTAGATGGTTGTCTTCTCCCCATTGTGCTATCATTGTCGGATCTTGTGAGCTGCCTAACATGATCAAGATCATCTATCTGTAATTCTATATGTTGCGTTTGTTGGGATCCGATGAATAGAGAATACTTGTTATGTTGATTATCAAAGTTATATCTATGTGTTGTTTATGATCTTGCATGCTCTCCGTTACTAGTAGATGCTCTGGCCAAGTAGATGCTTGTAACTCCAAGAGGGAGTATTTATGCTCGATAGTGGGTTCATGCCTGCATTGACACCGGGACAAAGTGAGAAAGTTCTAAGGTTGTGTTGTGCTGTTGCCACTAGGGATAAAACATTGATGCTATGTCTAAGGATGTAGTTGTTGATTACATTACGCACCATACTTAATGCAATTGTCTGTTGCTTTGCAACTTAATACCTGGAGGGGTTCGGATGATAACTCGAAGGTGGACTTTTTAGGCATAGATGCAAATTTGGATGGCGGTCTATGTACTTTGTCGTAATGCCCAATTAAATCTCACTATACTCATCATGATATGTATGTGCATGGTCATGCTCTCTTTATTTGTCAATTGCCCAACTGTAATTTGTTCACCCAACATGCTGTTCGTCTTATGGGAGAGACACCTCTAGTGAACTGTGGACCCCGGTCCAATTCTCTTTACTGAAATACAATCTACTGCAATATTGTTCTACTGTTTTCTGCAAACAATCATCTTCCACACAATACGGTTAATCCTTTGTTACAGCAAGCCGGTGAGATTGACAACCTCACTGTTTCGTTGGGGCAAAGTACTTTGGTTGTGTTGTGCAGGTTCCACGTTGGCGCCGGAATCCCTGGTGTTGCGCCGCACTACATCCCGCCGCCATCAACCTTCAACGTGCTTCTTGACTCCTACTGGTCCGATTAAACCTTGGTTTCTTACTGAGGGAAACTTGCCGCTGTGCGCATCACACCTTCCTCTTGGGGTTCCCAACGGACGTGCCAACCACACGCATCAAGGTTCCACGTTGGCGCCGAAATCCCTGGTGTTGCGCCGCACTACACTCCTCCACCAACAACATTCATGTGGCCTTCATCTCCTACTGGTTCGATAACCTTGGTTTCTTACTGAGGGAAAACTTGCTGTTTTACGCATCACACCTTCCTTTTGGGGTTCCCAACGGACGTGTGCTTTACCGTCACAAGCACTTCTCCATGACACCAGATTTCCTCCCACAAACACACAATAGCCTGACGTTGATATTGTATCATCTCGACAACCAGCCCAATCAGAGTCGCTATAGCCATCCACCTCAAGGTGCCCACTCTTTGCAAACCACAACCCCTTTCCCGGAGTTCCCTTCAAGTATGTAAAGATTCTGTGCACTATATCAAGATGCCCACTCCTTGGTTCATGCATGTATCTTCTCACCACACCCATGGCATATGTAATGTCAGGCCTGGTATGACACAAGTACAGGAGTCTCCCAACCAATTTCTGATAATTTTCCTTATTTACTAGCTCACCTGATTGTGCAGTCACTTGATGATTTTGTTCAATTGGGGTAGGGGCTGCATGATATCCCATCATGCCCATGTCACTCAAGAGATCTAGGGTGTATTTTCGTTGACATAAAGATATTCCCTTCTCTGTTCGAGCCACTTCTATGCCAAGGAAATATTTTAGGTTGCCCAAATCTTTCACCTCAAACTCCTTGCTCGGACACTCCTTCAATCTCTTTATTTACTCTTGGTCATCTCCAGTGATGATAATATCATCCACATAAACTGCAAGAATGGTGATCCTCCGCTCAGCGTGTCTATAGAACACCGTGTGGTCACCATTGCATTGACCATACCCCATAGCACAAATAGCTTGTCTAAACCTATCAAACCATGCCCTTGGAGATTGCTTCAGACCATACAAGGATTTCTTTAGCCTGCATACTTTTCCCTTGGTCTGTGAGGTACCAAAACCGGGTGGTATCTCCATGTACACTTCTTCCTGCAGGTCACCATGTAAGAAGGCATTCTTGACATCTAATTGATGCAACTTCCACCCAAAGTTAGCAGCACATGAAACGAATATTCTTAGTGTTCATCTTCGCCATTGGAGCAAACGTCTCATCATAGTCAATTCCATAAGTTTGACTAAACCCTCTAGCAACCAATCTGGCCTTATACCTTTCTACCTTCCCTTTAGGATTCTGCTTCACAGTATAGATCCACTTACAACTCACTGCCTTTTTCCCTGCTGAAAATGTGGTTAGCACCCATGTCTTGTTTTTCTTCAGTGCTTCCAACTCTTCTATCATCGCTTCGCGCCACTTCGGATCTTGCTTTGATGTCTTCCAATCGTTTGGAATTGACACGGTTTGTAGAGAAGTCACAAAAGCTCTATAGTAAGGAGACAAAGCCTTGTAAGAAACAAATTTGCTAATGTCATGTTCATCAGAAAAAGTTTGTAGAGCATGCATTTCGCAAAGAGCCTTCCTTGCCACTTCACCCTTTCTGGCTGCTTCACGTGTCTCCTTTCACAATGCAATTGGCAGATCCATTGTGTCAGATAGGCTACTAGCACTGCCTTATTGTTCCCCCTGCACATGTGGTTGTTGTCCCACTGTGTTAGATGAACTCACATCACTGCCTTCCAGCTCCCCCTACACATGTGGCTGCAGCCTAGTGTACACTTGGAGATTCTATGGCCACCGATCCTGAACAGGAGCAGGAATCTGGGGAGAATCAAGCGGAATCGTACCCACTATTGGTTGGACTTGAACCTGCACATCACCATCAGGTTTAGTACCCATAGAATCGCCCTTAGTGTGAGACACTACCTTCTCCCCCTCATGACCATCTTGCACAGAGTGAAGTTGGTCAAGTTCTGCAAACAACAAGCTCAGATCAGTTTGCTCACCATAGAATGGCTCGGATTCCCTGAAGGTGACATCCATACTTACAAACATGCGTTTTGCAGAGGGACACCAACATTTATACCCCTGCTGACTAGAGGAATAACCAACAAAAACACATTTTAGTGCTCGTGGGTCTAACTTCCCAATCGATGGTCTATGGTCCCGAACAAAGCATGTACTGCCAAATAATTTCGGAGGGACAACAAACTTATTTTTTCCAAACAACAACTCGCATGGGGATTTCATACCGAGTATCCTGGAGGGTGTCCTGTTAATAAAAAAAGTGGCTATCATGACTGCTTCACTCCACAGGAACTTGGGCACATTCATTGTGTACATCAGCGAGTGAGCTACTTCCAAAACGTGTATGTTTTTCCGCTCTGCCACACCGTTTTGGGGAGGGGTATCTGGGCAAGTCATTTGATGAAGAATACCTTGTTCATACCTGAGCACCTGCACCACTACTTGAAACTGATTCTTTACATATGCATGGAAGTTCTGAAAACAGTGAAACACCTCATCCTTGTGGTGCATCAAATAAACCCAAGTCATACGAGAATAGCAGTCAACAAAGGTAACAAAGTACTTCATTCCATTCACTGACACCACTGGGGAAGTCCATACGTCTGAATGAATAAGCATAAAAGGAGATATGCTCCTAAGCCCCTTACTCACATATGAGGCTCTTGTATGTTTAGCATATTCGCAAGCATCACATGTTAACTTGTCATTGCTTATTCCACACATAATATCAGGAAATATTCTACTCATCTTATCGAAAGACACATGCCCCATCCTACAGTGATGGATCATAGCTTGTTTCTCCTTATCCTCCATGGTTGCAGCATACACGAACTCTGGATGCACCCCTTTTTCCACATACCAGAGCCCCTTACGCCTGGTGCCAGTCCCAACCATCTGCCTCGTCTCCCGCTCCTGAATCACGACACCCAACTTTTTAAGAGTCACACTACAGTATATGTCATCAACGAGAGCACTCAGAGAGAGCAAATTAACAGGAAACGCTGGGACGTGTAGAACAGATGACAAAGAGATGTTTGAAGTGCACTTTACTGTGCCTTCTCCAACAACAGGTTTTTTTGTACCATCAGCAGTTTGAATGGTGCCTTTGTGAGTAGGAGGATGCTTAATGTAAGACTCAAACACACCGAATTTACCTGCAACATGCTTAGATGCGCCAGAGTCAAGAATCCATTCTGTATCATTCTCATTAGTAGCAAGGGATGCTTTTTCAGAATTACCTTCATCCATGGAGACCAAGTTAGCAAAGTTTCCATAGGCAGCACCATCCACTTCTGCATCCTTTGACGTCACATTATCCACTTCAGTCGCCATGTGTGCACTCTGACCACCGTAGTTTCCGGTGTGTCCTCCTCTACCTCTAGCAGTTTGACGTCTTGAGTATCCACCTCTACCTCCTGACATCCTGCTACTTCCCCCTCTGTTATATCCCCTGCCTCTACCACGAATTCGGTAGTACCACTTCAGGTGACCAGTCTCCCCACAAATGAAACAGTCCCTAGTCTCTTTCCACTCTCTACGCTCGGTCACAACAAACGTTGGAGCTGACACAACTTTCTCATCTGCTGGTTCCAGAGAGATCCGCACCTCCTCTTGAGCCATTGCTGCAATGTCCTCGTCAAGAGTGGGGCAAGGAGGTGTGGTGCAGCAGAGATGCCTTTCTGCCATCAAAGCACTTACTTAGCCCCTCAAAAAACTTGAGCACATGCATGTGCGCTATCCACTTTTTCCCTGACTCGATGGAGGCTGCATCATAGAGTTCGAGAGGGTCACAGTTATCGTGATCAGCCCATAAGGCTTGCAGCTCTGCCACATATGCCATCACTGTCATGTCCCCCTGGCGGAGATGGCGAATCTTCCCATCAATCTGAGCAATGAGCATGACATTTCCCTTATCAGAGTACTGGATGGACAAAGTCTTCCATATTTTAGCAGCTGTGGACAACCCCTCCACGGAACGCCCAATGGAGGGCACCACCGAGTTCAATAGCCACCCAATAAGCAGAGAGTTGACGGTTTTCCACTTCTTTCTCTCAGCACTAGTCTTGTCTCCTGGTTCTTTGACAGTCCCCACTAAGTACCCATCAAGATCTTTCTGATCCACAGACAACATTGCCCTCCGAGACCAACTCAGATAGTTGGTAACGCCCTCTAGCTTGATGTCTGTGGGTAACACCCTCTAGCTTGGTCAATCTTCTGAACCACTTCTTGTCGGGGAACAATGGCCTCAGAGCCACCCCCTTTTGAGAGAAACAGCGTGAGCTGCTCGAGAGCCTCCGCAAGGCCTTTGGGCTCCTCGATCTGCACTCTCACCTTCACCCAGCAAAAACAACAAAAAGCTTCGAGGCACGCTTACCAGCACCCTCCTTTCAATAGTAGCAGACACACACAACTTGAGAAACCACCACCCCTGCTTCACTCCTGGACGAGCAGTGATACGTCTCAAACGTATCTATAATTTCTTATGTTCCATGCTACTTTTATGATGATACTCACATGTTTTATACACACTTTATGTCATTATTATGCATTTTCCGGCACTAACCTATTGACGAGATGCCGAAGAGCCAGTTGTTGTTTTCTGCTGTTTTTGGTTTCAAAAATCCTACAAAGGAAATATTCTCGGAATTGGACGAAATCAACGCCCAGGGTCTTATTTTTCCACGAAGCTTCCAGAAGACCGAAGGGGATACGGAGTGGGGCCACGAGGGCCCGTACCCATAGGGCGGTGCAGCCAGCATGGGGCCCGCGCCGGCCTATGGTGTGGGGCCCCTGCGCCGCCTCCAAACCTGCCTTTCCGCCTACTTATAGCCTTCGTCGCGAAAACCCCTGTACCGAGAGCCACGATACGGAAAACCTTCCAGAGACGCCGCCGCCGCCAATCCCATCTCGGGGGATTCAGGAGATCGCCTCCGGCACCCTGCCGGAGAGGGGAATCATCTCCCGGAGGACTCTTCATCACCATGATCGCCTCCGGATTGATGTGTGAGTAGTTCATCCCTGGACTATGGGTCCATAGCAGTAGCTAGATGGTTGTCTTCTCCTCTTGTCCTATCATGTTAGATCTTGTGAGCTGCCTATTGATGTCTACGGGAGCTTCTATTCTTGTAGACAGTGTTGGGCCTCCAAGAGCAGAGGTTTGTAGAACAGCAGCAAGTTTCCCTTAAGTGGATCACCCAAGGTTTATCGAACTCAGGGAGGAAGAGGTCAAAGATATCCCTCTCATGCAACCCTGCAACCACAAAGCAAGTAGTCTCTTGTGTCCCCAACACACCTAATAGGTGCACTAGTTCGGCGAAGAGATAGTGAAATACAGGTGGTATGAATATATATGAGCAGTAGTAACAGTGCCAGAAAAGTGCTTTGCTGTCCAGGACTGGCGTGTGGTTGATGGTGGTAATATTGCGGACAGTACAGATGCAGTAAAACAGTAAACAAGCAGCGATAGCAGTATTTAGGAATAAGGCCTAGGGATCATACTTTCACTAGTGGACACTCTCAACATTGATCACATAACAGCATAAATAGATAGATGCTAGACTCTACACCCTCTTGTTGGATGATGAACACCACTAACTGTGTAGGATTACACGAACCCTCAATGCCGGAGTTAACAAGCTCCACAATATTCGATGTTCATATTTAAATAACCTTAGAGTGCATGACAGATCAACACAACCAAACCAAGTACTAACATAGCATGCACACTGTCACCTTCACGCTACGAAAGGAGGAATAGATCACATCAATACTATCATAGCAATAGTTAACTTCATAATCTACAAGAGATCACAATCATAGCCTACGCCAAGTACTACACGATGCACACACTGTCACCATTACACCGTGCAGGAGGAATAAACTACTTTAATAACATCACTAGAGTAGCACATAGAATAGTAGTGATACAAAACACATTGCAATCATAAAGAGATATAAATAAGCACTTCACTATGCCATTCATAACAGTGAATAAGTATTCTGTGAAATATAGCCTAAGAGACCCACACGGTGCACACACTGTCACCTTTACACACGT
Organism: Lolium perenne; assembly: GCF_019359855.2. Lineage (NCBI taxonomy): Eukaryota > Viridiplantae > Streptophyta > Magnoliopsida > Poales > Poaceae > Lolium > Lolium perenne. The sequence goes on along the minus strand of NC_067246.2, from coordinate 20,870,683 downwards.
GGGACAAGGAGTCTCCGGAGATCACATAAGTAAAATCCACTTGACTAGCACAATGACATCTAGATTACAAGCATCATCATATGAATATCAATCATGTAAGGCAGCTCATGAGATTATTGTATTGAAGTACATTGGGAGAGAGATGAACCACATAGCTACCGGTACAGCCCTTAGCCTCGATGGAGAACTACTCCCTCCTCATGGGAGACAGCAGCATTGATGAAGATGGCGGTGGTGATGATGGAGAAGACTTCCGGGGGCACTTCCCCGTCCCGGTGGCGTGCCGGAACAGAGACTCCTGTCCCCCAGATCTTGGCTTCGCGATGGCGGCGGCTCTGGATGGTTTCTCGTACCGTGGCTTTTCCGTCTCGAAGTTTTAGGTCAGGGACCCTTAAATAGGCGAAGAGGCGGCGTCAGAAGGTCGACGAGGCGGTGACACACTAGGGGGGCGCGGCCAAGGCCTGGGCCACGCCACCCTGGCGTCTGGTGGCCCAGTGGCCCCCCTCTGGCCTCTCTCGGGTGTTCTGGAAGCTTCGCGTGATCCTAAGATGCTGGGCGTTGATTTCGTCCGATTCCGAGAATATTTCCTTACTAGGATTTCTGAAACCAAAAACAGCAGAAAATAGGAACTGGCCCTTCGGCATCTCGTCAATAGGTTAGTTCCGGAAAACGCATAAATATGACATAAAGTATGCATAAAACATGTAGATATCATCAATAATGTGGCATGGAACATAAGAAATTATCGATACGTCGGAGACGTATCACCTATCATGATCAAGATCATCTATTTGTAATGCTACATGTTGTGTTTGTTGGGATCCGATGAATATGGAATACTATGACAAGTTGATTATCAATCTATCATATATGTGTTGTTTATGATCTTGCATGCTCTCCTTTGCTAGTAGAGGATCTGCCCAAGTTGATACTTGTAACTCCAAGAGGGAGTATTTATGCTCGATAGTGGGTTCATGCCTCCATTAAATGCAGGACGATGTGAGAAAGTTCTAAGGTTGTGGATGTCTTTGTTGCCACTAGGGATAAAACATCAATGCTTTGTCTAAGGATATTTGTGTTGATTACATTACGCACCATACTTAATGCAATTGTCTGTTGTTTGCAACTTAATACTGGAAGGGGTGCGGATGCTAACCCGAAGGTGGACTTTTTAGGCATAGATGCATGCTGGATAGCGGTCTATGTACTTTGTCGTAATGCCCGATTGAATCTCACTCTACTCAACATGATATGTATGTGCATTGTTATGCCCTCTTTATTTGTCAATTGCCCAACTGTAATTTGTTCACCCAACATGCTATTTCTTATTGGAGAGACACCACTAGTGAACTGTGGACCCCGGTCCAATTCTTTTACATCTGAATACAATCTACTGCAATCATTGTTCTTTACTGTTCTTTGCAAACAAACATCATTTTCCACACCATACGATTAATCCTTTGTTTACAGCAAGCCGGTGAGATTGACAACCTCACTGTTAAGTTGGGGCAAAGTATTTTGATTGTGTTGTGCAGGTTCCACGTTGGCGCCGGAATCCCTGGTGTTGCGCCGCACTACACTCCGTCACCAACAACCTTCACGTGTTCCTTGACTCCTACTGGTTCGATAAACCTTGGTTTCTTACTGAGGGAAAACTTGGTGCTGTACTCATCATACCTTCCTCTTGGGGTTCCCAACGGACGAGTGCTTTACCGTCACAAGGAAGCTACTTTCTGGAACCGTTGCAATCCAACTCCCACGTCAGCAAGCAGCTGCACGCAGCAGCAAGAACCACAGTCTAGCTTGTCCTTCTCCTTCCCCTTGCATGCAGCACCACCTCGTCTCCTCTCCGCCGCGCAGACCCACTCCCTGCCTGAACCGGCTCCCCTTCAGGCCCCACTGCCGCCTTGCTCTGATACCATGTTGGAGCAGCAGCACACCTCATCTTGGTGATGGAGCAGTGATGTCTACGCACGTTTCTATTCCTGTAGACAGTGTTGGGCCTCCAAGAGCAGAGATTTGTAGAACAGCAACAAGTTTCCGTTAAGTGAACCACCCAAGGTTTATCGAACTCAGGGAGGTAGAGGTCAAAGATATCCCTCTCAAGCAACCCTGCAATTACGATACAAGAAGTCTCTTGTGTCCCCAACATGCCTAATACACTTGTCAGATGTATAGGTGCACTAGTTCGGCGAAGAGATAGTAAAATGCAAGTGATATGGATGAATATGAGTGGTAATAACAATCTGAAATAAATATGGCAGCAAGTAAACATGCAGTAGAATAGTAAATAAACGGTGATTCGATATTTGGAAACAAGGCCTAGGGATCATACTTTCACTAGTGGACACTCTCAACAATGATCACATAAATAAATAACTTCTCTTCACTTGTGCTACTTCAAACACTCTCTTGTTGGATAACAAACACCATTCATTGTGTAGGGCTATAAAAGCACACCTCAAGCCGGAGTAAACAAGCTCCACAACATCCGGAGTTTATATTAAAGTAACCTCTAGAGTGCATAATAGACCGTTGCAATTTAGACCGAGTACTAACATAGCATACACACTGTCAACAATAGCTATGAAAGGGGGAATAGATCGCATCAATACTATCATAGTAATAGTTAACTTCATAATCTACAAGAGATTACAATCATAACCTACGCCAAGTACTACATGATGCACACACTGTCAACATTACATCATGGAGGAGGAATTGACTACTTTAATAACATCACTAGAGTAGCACATAGATTAATAGTGATACAAAGCTCATGATCACATAAAGATCACATGGGAGAGAGATGAACCACATAGCTACCGGTAGAGCCCTCAGCCTCGGGGGAGAACTACTCCCTCCTCATCATGGGAGACAGCAACGGCGATGAAGATGGCGGTGGTGTCGATGGAGATGACTCCGGGGGCAATTCCCCGTCCCGACGGTGTGCCGGAACAGAGACTTCTATCCCCCGAAACGGAGTTTCGCAATGGCGGCGGCGTCCCTGGAGTCTTTCTGGAGTTTTGTTAATTGGTGTCGGGTTTTTAGGTCACGAGAGATTATATAGGCGAAGAGGCGGAGTCGGAGGGGCCAGGGGGCTCCCTCCCCATAGGCTGGCGCGGCCAGGGGGCCACCCGCTCCGCCATATGGTGTAAGTCCCCTGCTGCCCTTCCTCGTCTCCCCTTCGGACTTCTGGAACCTTCCGTGAAATATAAGATCGTGGGCCTTTGTTTCGTCCAATTCCGAGAATGTTGCCCGAACAGCCTTTCTGGAACCAAAAACAGCAGAAAACATGAACTGCACTTCGACATCTTGTTAATAGGTTAGTTCCGGAAAATGCATAAAATCATTATAAAGTGTGAGCAAAACATGTAGGTATTGTCATAAAACTAGCATGGAACATCAGAAATTATAGATACGTTGGAGACGTATCAAACATCCCCAAGCTTAGTTCCTACTCGCCCTCGAGTAGGTAAACGATAACAAGGATAATTTCTGAAGTGACATGCTACCAACATAATCTTGATCAATACTATTGTAAAGCATGTGAGATGAATGAAGTGATTCAAAGCAATGGTAAAGATAATGACTAAACAACTGAATCATATAGCAAAGACTTTTCATGAATTGTACTTTCAAGACAGGCATCAATAAGTCTTGCATAAGAGTTAACTCATAAAGCAATAAATTCTTAATAAGAGGTTTTGAAGCAACACAAAGGAAGATTTAAGTTTCAGCAGTTGCTTTCAACTTCAACATGTATATCTTATGGATAATTGTCAACACAAAGTAATATGATGAATGCAAATAAGCAAGTATGTAGGAATCAATGCACACAGTTGACACACGTGTTTGCTTCTATGATAGAAAGAAGTAGGTAAACTGACTCAACATAAAGTAAAAGAAAGGCCCTTCGCAGAGGGAAGCAGGGATTATTCTTTGTGCTAGAGATTTTTATTTTGAAAACATAGAAACAATTTTGTCAACGGTAGTAAAAATTCATATGTGTTATGCATAAAACATCCTATAAGTTGCAAGCCTCATGCATCGAATACCAATAGTTCTCGCACCTTGTCCTAATTAGCTTGGATTTCCATGGATTATCATTGCATTACATATGTTTCAACCAAGTGTCACAAAGGGGTACCTCTATGTCACCTGTACAAAGGTCCAAGGAGATAGATCGCATTTGATTTCTCGTTTTTGATAGATCTCAACTTGAGGACATCCATACCGGGACAACATAGAAAACAGATAATGGACTCCTCTTTAATGCATAAGCATTCAACAACAGATAATATTCTCATAAGAGATTGAGGATTAATGTACAAACTGAAACTTCCACCATGATTCATGGCTTCGGTTAGCGGCCCAATGTTCTTCTCTAACAATATGCATACTCAAACCATTTAATCATGATAAATCACCCTTACTTCAGACAAGACGAACATGCATAGCAACTCACATGATATTCAACAAAGGTGTAATAGTTGATGGCGTCCCCAGAAACATGGTTACCGCTCAACAAGCAACTTATAAGAAATAAGATACATAAGCTACATATTCTTTACCACAATAGTTTTTAAGGCTATTTTCCCATGAGCTATATATTGAAAAGACAAGGAATGAAATTTTAAAGGTAGCACGCAAGCAATTTACTTGGAATGGCAGAGAAATACCACATCGTAGGTAGTTATGGTGGACACAAATGGCATAGGTTTTGGCTCAAGGCTTTGGATGCACGAGAAGCATTCCCTCTCAGTACAAGGATTTGACTAGCAAGGTTGTTTGAAGCAAACACAAGCATGAACCGGTACAGAAAAACTTACATAAGAACATATTGCAAGCATTATAAGACTCTACACTGTCTTCCTTGTTGTTCAAACACTTTTACCAGAAAATATCTAGACTTTTAGAGAGACCAATCATGCAAACCAAATTTCAACAAGCTCTATGGTAGTTCTTCATTAATATGTGCAATCTACATGATGCAAGAGCTTAAACATGATCTATTTGAGCAAAACAATTGCCAAGTATCAAATTATTCAAGAAAATATACCAATTACCACATGAAACATTTTCTATTTCCAACCAAATAGCAATGAACGAAGCAGTTTCAACCTTCGCCATGAACATTAAAAGTAAAGCTAAGAACACCAGTGTTCATATGAACGAGCGGAGCGTGTCTCTCTCCCACATAAGCATGAATTTATTCAGATAATGAAAATAACAAAACGAAAATAAAATCACACAGACGCTCCAAGTAAAGCACATAAGATGTGACGGAATAAAAATATAGTTTCACTAGAGGTGACCTGATAAGTTGTTGATGAAGAAGGGGATGCCTTGGGCATCCCCAAGCTTAGATGCTTGAGTCTTCTTGAAATATACAGGGATGAACCACGGTGGCATCCCCAAGCTTAGACTTTTCACTCTTCTTTATCATATTGTGTCATCCTCCTCTCTTGACCCTTGAAAACTTCCTCCACACCAAACTCAAAACAAACTCATTAGAGGGTTAGTGCATAATCAAAAATTCACATGTTCAGAGAGGACACAATCATTCCTAACACTTCTGGACATTACCCAAAGCTACTGAAAGTTAATGGAGCAAAGAAATCCACTCAACCACAGTAAAAGAGGCAATGTGAAATAAAAGGCAGAATCTGTCAAAACAGAACAGTCCGTAAAGACGAATTTTTTCGAGGCACTTAACTTGCTCAGATGAAGAAGCTCAAATTGAATGAAAGTTGCGTACATATCTGAGGATTACTCATGAATTTTTGCAGAATTTTCTGAGTTTCCTACAGAGAGATCTACTCAAATTCGTGACAGCTGGAAATCTGTTTCTGCGCAGAAATCCAAATCTAGTATCAACATTCTATCAAAGAATTTACTTGGCACAACAATGAAATAAAATAAACATAAGGAGAGGTTGCTACAGTAGTAACAACTTCCAAGACACAACAAAATAGTAGCAAAATAAAACATGGGTTATCTTCCAAGAAGTGCTTTCTTTATAGCCATTAAGATGGGCTCAGTCATTTTAATGATGCTCACATAAGGATGAGAGTTGAAGCAAAGAGAGCATCAAAAAGCAAGTATGAAACAAATTTAAGCCTAACCCACTTCCTATGAAAAGGAATCGTGTACACAAATAAATTCATGAAGAACAAAGTGACAAGCATAGGAAGATAAAACACGCGTAACTTCAAAATTTTCAGCATGTAGAGAGGTGTCTTAGTACCATGAAAATTTCTACAACCATATTTTCCTCTCTCATAATAATTTCCAATAGCATCATGAACAAACTCAGCGATATAACTATCACATAAAGCATTATTATTCACATGCATAAAAGTATCATTACTCTCCACATAAGAATAGTCATTACTATTAATTGTAGTGGGAGAAAATTCAATAAAATAGCTATCAGTATTATTCTCATCACCATAATCATCATATATAGGAGGCATATTGTAATCATAATTAATTTTCTCCTCAATAGTAGGTGGACTAAAAATATGATAGTCATCATTGTAATCATCATATATAGGAGGTAAAGTATCATCATAGTAAATTTTCTCCTCCATGCTTGGGGGACTAAAAATTTCATGCTCATCAAAACCAGCTTCCCCAAGCTTAGAATTTTCCATAGCATTAGCAACAATGGTATTCAAAGCATTCATACTAATAACATTGACATTAGCATGCATATAAAGTTCCATAGGTTTTTTTATTTTCTCTTCAAACACCTCATGTCCTAACTCAAGATAAATACTATAAAGATCTCTAATATTTTTGTCGTTTTCCATTAAGCCTAACTAGTGAAAATAAAAACAAGAAATAAAAAGATATAATTGCAGAATCTAAAGGAAATAGCTTCGAGCACTCACACACCGGCAACAGTGCTAGGAAATAGCTTAGTAGTCGGAGGATGTGAATACCTTTTACCTTACCTCCCCGGCAACGGCGCCAGAAAATAGCTTGATGTCTACGCACGCTTCTATTCCTGTAGACAGTGTTGGGCCTCCAAGAGCAGAGGTTTGTAGAACTGTTATCACCAGAATTTGACCGAGTCAGAGGTGGGCCGCGATCAAGATGGGCTTGAAGAATATACATGGAAGAATATACGTGAATCGGCCTTATATGCAAAGTTTGGGCTATTTGGCCCGTGTATCTGTAATATAGTAGGATATGTGTCGGTTTGTTAGAGTTTGGCTCGTGCACGGTTGGGATTATTCCCACGATTAGAAAGTCTACGGACTATAAATATGTATCTAGGGTTTATGAAATAAACAACAATCACGTTCATCACAAACCAATCTAGGCTCATCGCCAACTCCCTTGTCTCGAGGGTTTTTTCCGGGTAAGCATCATGCTGCCTAGATCGCATCTTGCGATCTAGGCAGTACAAGTTTATTCGTTATCCATGCGTTGCTCGTACTGAAGCCTTTTTGATGGCGAGCAACGTAGCACGGTTGGGATTATTCCCACGATTAGAAAGTCTACGGACTATAAATATGTATCTAGGGTTTATGAAATAAACAACAATCACGTTCATCACAAACCAATCTAGGCTCATCGCCAACTCCCTTGTCTCGAGGGTTTTTTCCGGGTAAGCATCATGCTGCCTAGATCGCATCTTGCGATCTAGGCAGTACAAGTTTATTCGTTATCCATGCGTTGCTCGTACTGAAGCCTTTTTGATGGCGAGCAACGTAGTTATCTTAGATGTGTTAGGGTTAGCATTGTTCATCGTATCATATGCTATCGTCGTGCAACCCTTAGGCATCTAGCCGCCCTTACGCCTATCTTAGGTGTAAGGGTGGCACCCCGCTTGATCATTATTTAGTAGATCCGATCCGTTATGGTTGCTCCTTGTTCTTCAAGGATTAGTTTAATATCTGCATAGTTAGGCCTTACAAACGGGTTGAAGGATCCAGTGGCGCGTAGGGTGTAGTTTGCTAGCCCTAGACAGGATATTCCGGGGATCAACCTCGTGTTGGTTTTTAGGCCTTGTTTAGGGTCGGTTTACGATCACCGTGCGTGGCCGCCAGGCTCAATCACGAGTAGGATGTTCCGATTATGCGGTGAAAACCCTAAATCGTAGTAGGTCGTTTTAGCTTTATTTTGATCAAGCAGGACCACCATATATTCGTACACCTCGTGCGAATCATGGGTGGATCGGCTCTTTGAGCCGATTCACAGGACAACCTGAGAGCCGATCGAGGCTCGTATTTAATGTTTACGTGTATGCCATGCAGGAAACTAAGCGAGGCACATCCATCACCTTCCTGACCAGGTATAGGTCAGGTGGCACGCCCTTGCACCAGCATCGGACGTGCGTGCCGGAGTCTTTGCGGGCCGTCGCTCGGAGGGACCAGGGCCAGCCGCAGTCCTGGGAGCCTCCCGGCTCTCCTGTGTTGCCCGTCGCTGCTCGCCGGTGGGTTTCTGACCGCAACACATTCTGGCACGCCCGGTGGGACCATCTTCGACATCAACCGCATCGCCATCTACATCTGAGATGGCGGACGGCACTCCAGTCACGTACGAGGATCTGACCGAGGAGCTCAAGAAGAAGTATGACGAGGTCAAAGCAATCCTCGAAGCCGACCTCATCGGCTCTTTTCATAGAACCCGCCCACATGGTATCTACTAAACGGCTTGGGCCTCTCCCATCTAAGAACAAGCAAAATGACTCCTCTCGGGAAGAAGACCTCGAGGGGTTAAAAGATGACTGTGAAGGAGACGAGGACAGATACCACCGGCCAAGGTGGCGCCCTGATGGACTCAGCCGTTCCCAAAGGCGTAGGGTTCAGCGACTGCGTGGCTTGGAGGAAGCCGAAAGGTTATACCTGCACACGCTAAGGAAGGCGCGGCCCGACCTGGCCGCGAAAATTCAATGAACCCTGGATGAAGAGGGTCGACCACAAAAAATGTAGTGGCGCCCCAAACGAAGGAAAGCCGGTGATGGGACATCAGCTGGCACAAACGAGATGTAATCCTCTTTTGAGCAATACAATCAAGATAGGGGCCAATTCCAACAATCGCCCCGTATTATCCTTGCCATACGCTTCGCCTGTGTTCAGCGTCGATCTAACAGGTGACGGAAAGCTAGGGTATGGGTTTACATCGGCTTGCGAGCTCGAGGAAATCGGCATTGGTCATGTGTGCAGAGCCGATGTTCAGGTATCGTCCTATCGATAACTGCAGAGCCGATATCTGCAGTAACCTGACAAATTCGGCTCGGGGGGGGCACATAATCAGATAGACAGACGCTATGAACATGTGCGATACATGGGATATTAGGGGCCGATGGAAAATCGGCCAGTAAAAAAAAATGTAACAAGTACAGCCGAGGCAGAGTCACAATGTAGCAAGCACAACCGAAGCAGAGTCATCGACTTCAGAAGGTCAAGTTCAGTAAAACAAGATGGGCAACACAGGAGAGCAATGGTCAAAAGGCTCTATTGAAGAAACGCGCTGAGGGCGTGAAGGGCGTCAGCACGGATGCGATCCACCTCGGCGATTTCAGCCTCGTCGTCCTCGTCTTTGCCCATCACCAGCTGACTGGTCAGGGTACGAATTTCAGCTAGATCGGTTTTCAGATCGGCTGTGAGGCCCTTTGCTTCCTCTTGAGAGCGGGCAATAAGGGCTTCCTTGTCTTGGATAAGCTGCTTGGTCACCCTGACCCTCTCTTCAAGGTTCTCCAGTTCCTTGCGCAGGGTCTCGAGTTCGGCACTGTTGGCAGAAGTGTCAGTTTTGGCGTCTAAAGCAGCCTTCTTCTCGTTGAGCCGTTGACACTTGTCTGCAATATCGGCTCTCAATGGAAGCTGGGTGTGGCGAAGATTAATCCTTTGGCGAGCCGATTGCACCCTTGACTTGAAGACCGACAGAGTCACAGCTGGCCAAAGCTTCACTTGCAGTGTCATAGGGAGATGGGGCTGGATATCTTCGAGGATGCCTTTGACTTCCTCGGAATTTTCAACCAGGGTCTCAATTGAGGAAGAGAGCAAATCCTTGAGACGCTGGAGTGGACCATGGACCGTGCTAGGACTGGGCTCTCCGCTTGCCTTGGAAGTAGTTGGTTCGATGGATTCTGGATCGAACGTCAGCAAGCTCGAGAGATCACAACCCTGACAAGACAAACAAAGTGGGTTTAGCATACAACGAAGAAAGTGATAGAGCCAAGGAAAGGGGGTGTACCTCTCCCAAGGCAGGAGGAGCAGCCGATGTGGTGATAATCGGCTTTTCCGGGGACTTGGCTAGGTTAGCCACTTGGTCAGCCGCGATCGTCGAGGTGGCTAGGTCTAGCGTGGCGGACGGCATCAGTACCTCCTCGACGTCTCCGCTAGAGGTATCTTTGGTCTGCAAAAGGAAGTGATTAGCCGATCCAAGTGGCAATGGGTTAACATGAAGTGTAAACCAGGGAGATAATTACATTTGAGACCTCCTGGCTTGATGGAGAAGCTCGTGGGTCTTTACGAGCCCTTTTGACGCATCGACGCTTCACGCGTGACCCCGATTTGGTCGGGGCTTGGGGAGCAGGAGGCTCGGGAATTGACCTTTTCTTAGAAGCCGGCGCTGGCGAAGCCGTCTGGCTCTGGGTGGTGGATCTCTCGGAGTTGCCCGAGCTCGAATCCGTCTGGCTGGATTCTGCGGCCCCATTGGAGTTTTCTTCGGTGGAAGTCTGTAGAGAGGAGTACGAGCATGTTGCAAAAGACTGGGAAAGCAGATAAATGTGGACAGGGCACAAATCAACTTACGTGCAAGCTTTCTTGGGCAGGAGCTTTGCGCTTCAGGGTCTTCCTGGCAGCCACCTTCCTCACTGCCGTCCTCGCCTGAGTCGAGGCTCGGGGGGCAACTGGCCCCGAAGATGCTTTACTCTTGGGAGCCGATTTCGGTGAAATCGGCTGACTCTGCATTATGACTTTCTTCAGGGGTGGCGAGCTCTGGCAGAAGAGAACCACTGGGGCCAGAGGAAGGAATTCGAAGGGGGAGCCATCGGCTTGCGTGGGAGCTGGGCCATCTTGTTGCTGCTAGGAGTTGGAGTCAGGTTACAGACAATCACCATAAGCCATTGCAAGAAATATTTAAGTAATAGTACCTGGTCTACAGGAACGTCATACTCGGCATCAAGTTGTCTCAGCAGCGGTCCTAGAGCCCTTCTGAAGACATGGGTCTTCCACATGGACCACCAAGTCTCGAAACCATCGGTAGTGAAGGTGAAACAGAGATTGTGGGGAATTGGAATGGCCAAAGCATCAAAGAAGGTATAGCACCTTTGGCCAGTGAGGATGTCAGGCAGTTCAGCTCTGCTTGCTGTCAGGTGGTGTAGGAAGAAGTGTGGAGGCACCTGCCTGAGGCCAAGCTGTCGGGCTACTACTACCGGTTGGTAAGACTCATAACCAGGCTTGATGATCCGGTTCGAGGTACTCATGCCAACTGGGAGGAAGCAAGGACGAATCATGATAGAGTACAGATGCCGGGTGCTAGCGTCATCGGCAAAGTCATCCAATCGGAAGGAGACTGGGTTCTCAAAGTTCTCCTATTCAGTATAAGGAAAGAACAGGGGGTTGTCCAAACCTTGGAAGAAAATCTTGAACCACCCTGCTGCTTCCTTAGGGATCAGCCTGCTGCCTGGGAGACCATACAAAGCTTGGCCATAGCTGGTGCATCGGATCTCCTTTCCATTAGCATCCGGGAAGGTGCAGGTGGCCAAAGGTGGGAAGTCTGGGATCTGGATCTGAAAGTACAGCTGAGCCCATAACTGAATAAACCACCAGGGGCCTCCAGTTTTAACTGTCTTTTGAGAGAACAGTTTGACAGACATCAGTTGAAGAGATCGATAGACCTCTCCAAGAAACAGTTTGCCGAGGCCAAGTTGGGTGCCTTTGGCAAGTTCATAGGCCAGGTAAAGGTAATTCTTGGTAGGGGCGAGTGATGGGCCACAGAATATGAAGTGCTCCAACCAGAAGTTCAGGAAGGCTGTCTGTTCTCTCTCTGTCACAGGACCTTTGGTTTTCATATAACGATTGAGGTAGGCACCCCAGCTGGTACACTCTTTTTTAGAGGAAAGGGTGAAAGGGACTTTCGGCAGTTTGAATGCAGAAGGGCTTGGGGATGCAATGGCTAGTCCTGTGATCATGGCCACATCCAGCAGAGTTGGTGTCATAGGGCCATGGCCAAACATGAAGCAGTTCAGTGCATCAGACCAGAAGTAGCCGATGGTTTTCAGAATATTTTCATTCTTTTCAAGGGGAGACAATGATAATGACAAGGCATCGGCTATCCCTATGGCTTCCCAGGTGGCATAGTGGGTTTTGGATACTCTATTGTACCATGCCACCCAACCCTCAGGGGGATTAGGCCAGGCTCGCAGGCAGTCGGCCCAGGAAGACAGATCTAAGTTCTGATTCACGAAGGGGATTCTGTTAGCTTCGCATGAAATTAAGAGGGCGGAACTCTCGGAAGAACGGGGACCAAGGCACATAGAATTTGCGAGAGAAGGATGTGGCAGTAAGATGTCTGAAACCTAAAATTAATAACGGAACAGAACATTAATTCAGGTGTTTGCTATTAATCCTAACGTCGATTCGAATAGCGAGAGGAGGTTAAGGATTACCTTCAGACCGGAGACCATGGCGTTGGTATTGGATGATTCCGCCATTGGATGCGCTGTAGAGTTTGGGGCGGCGCGGTCGAGATCTGGGATGCGGGTGGCCGTGAGTTGGAACTGCTCAGGCGGCGATTTGGGGATCTGAGTTTGCCTTCTCAGACGGAGGTCGCAGGTTACCGTTTGGAGGGGCAGTTGGGTCGGCTTTACTCGTGTTTTTATGGTAGAGACCGATGCGATGCCATCGGCTCTTTTGGGAGATCGTTTGACTTTGACTATCGGCAAAAAAGTTAGCTGGAAATACTTCTTCATTAATAAAAGGAGGGTTTTTTACAATGAAGAGCCGATTGCTCGAGAAAGGGGGAACAAAAGAAGAGCCGATTGCTCGAGTACTACTGATCCTACTTTACTAATCCTCGCTGCCCTCGTCATCGGCATCGTAGCTGCCGCCGGCGCTGCTTCCGGAGAACTCCTCGTCACTGCTGCCCCAGCCTTCGGCCGGAGCTTCTTCCTCTTCGTCATCATCGTCATCTTCACTGTCCGCCCAAGTGCGGAAGCGCTTCGCCGGCGGGTACCCAGCGGAGGAAGAGGAGTCGTCTTCCTCCTCTTCTTCCTGTTCCTCCTCTTCTTCCTCGTCTTCCTCTTCCTCCTCCTTATCGGAGGAAGTGGGGTTCCTCCAGGAGTGGAGGTCATCCTCGCTCTCGCTCTCCAGTTCCCCTTCAATGAGGAACTGGAGGTCGCCCTCCCCATCAGTCAGGGGCATGTCGCCATCTGATCCGACGAGGGCTTCTGGTGGGCCATCTAACATGAAGTCGAAGTCCCACTCTGGCTCTGACATCAGCTCGCTCGAGGAAGAAGATTGGAAAGAGAGGCCGGAGGAGACGGAGGAAGAAGAAGACATTGCTACAGGGAAAGAGGGCTTTTCGGTGCCGATAGCTAGAACAGAGGAGGGGGATGAAAAGGCTAATCAGTCGGCACAGTTAAATAAAGGGGAGCCTAGTGGAGATTTAATGCCATTGCAGTTTCCGAGGAATTGATGCTAAAGCTATCAAATTTTGCAGAGAAGTTGAGAAGGCAAGGCATCATGATGAAGAATACTGCGACGGTTCTGTTCTGCCACGACATGACCCGATGAAGAAAAGCAGAGTGATTTTGGAATTATCAATTCCAAAACTAGGGGGGCATGTGTTATCACCAGAATTTGACCGAGTCAGAGGTGGGCCGCGATCAAGATGGGCTTGAAGAATATACATGGAAGAATATACGTGAATCGGCCTTATATGCAAAGTTTGGGCTAGTTGGCCCGTGTATCTGTAATATAGTAGGATACGTGTCGGTTAGTTAGAGTTTGGCTCGTGCACGGTTGGGATTATTCCCACGATTAGAAAGTCTACGGACTATAAATATGTATCTAGGGTTTATGAAATAAACAACAATCACGTTCATCACAAACCAATCTAGGCGCATCGCCAACTCCTTGTCTCGAGGGTTTCTTCCGGGTAAGCATCATGCTGCCTAGATCGCATCTTGTGATCTAGGCAGTACAAATTTATTCGTTATCCATGCGTTGCTCGTACTGAAGCCTTTTTGATGGCGAGCAACGTAGTTATCTTAGATGTGTTAGGGTTAGCATTGTTCATCGTATCATATGCTATCGTCGTGCAACCCTTAGGCATCTAGCCGCCCTTACGCCTATCTTAGGTGTAAGGGCGGCACCCCGCTTGATCATTATTTAGTAGATCCGATCCGTTATGGTTGCTCCTTGTTCTTCAAGGATTAGTTTAATATCTGCATAGTTAGGCCTTACAAACGGGTTGAAGGATCCAGTGGCGCGTAGGGTGTAGTTTGCTAGCCCTAGACAGGATGTTCCGGCGATCAACCTCGTGTTGGTTTTTAGGCCTTGTTTAGGGTCGGTTTACGATCACCGTGCGTGGCCGCCAGGCTCAATCACGAGTAGGATGTTCCGATTATGCGGTGAAAACCCTAAATCGTAGTAGGTCGTTTTAGCTTTATTTTGATCAAGCAGGACCACCATATATTCGTACACCTCGTGCGAATCATGGGTGGATCGGCTCTTTGAGCCGATTCACAGGACAACCTGAGAGCCGATCGAGGCTCGTATTTAATGTTTACGTGTATGCCATGCAGGAAACTAAGCGAGGCACATCCATCACCTTCCTGACCAGGTATAGGTCAGGTGGCACGCCCTTGCACCAGCATCGGACGTGCGTGCCGGAGTCTTTGCGGACCGTCGCTCGGAGGGACCAGGGCCAGCCGCAGTCCTGGGAGCCTCCCGGCTCTCCTATGTTGCCCGTCGCTGCTCGCCGGTGGGTTTCTGACCGCAACAAGAACAGCAGCAAGTTTCCCTTAAGTGAATCACCCAAGGTTTATCGAACTCAGGGAGGTAGAGGTCAAAGATATCCCTCTCAAGCAACCTTGCAATTACGGTACAAGAATTCTCTTGTGTCCCCAACACACCTAATACACTTGTCAGATGTATAGGTGCACTAGTTCTGCGAAGATATAGTAAAATGCAAGTGATATGGATGAATATGAGTGGTAATAACAATCTGAAATAAATATGGCAGCAAGTAAACATGCAGTAGAACAGTAAATAAACGGTGATTCGATATTTGGAAACAAGGCCTAGGGATCATACTTTCACTAGTGGACACTCTCAACAATGATCACATAAATAAATAACTTCTCTTCACTTGTGCTACTTCAAATACTCTCTTGTTGGATAACAAACACCATTCGTTGTGTAGGGCTATAAAAGCACACCTCAAGCCGGAGTAAACAAGCTCCACAACATCCGGAGTTTATATTAAAGTAACCTCTAGAGTGCATAATAGACCGTTGCAATTTAGACCGAGTACTAACATAGCATACACACTGTCAACAATAGCTATGAAAGGGGGAATAGATCGCATCAATACTATCATAGTAAAAGTTAACTTCATAATCTACAAGAGATTACAATCATAACCTATGCCAAGTACTACATGATGCACACACTGTCAACATTACATCATGGAGGAGGAATAGACTACTTTAATAACATCACTAGAGTAGCACATAGATTAATAGTGATACAAAGCTTATGATCACATAAAGATCACATGGGAGAGAGATGAACCACATAGCTACCGGTAGAGCCCTCAGCCTCGGGGGAGAACTACTCCCTCCTCATCATGGGAGACAGCAACGGCGATGAAGATGGCGGTGGTGTCGATGGAGATGACTCCGGGGGCAATTCCCCGTCCCGGCGGCGTGCCGGAACAGAGACTTATGTCCCCCGAAACGGAGTTTCGCGATGGCGGCG
Source organism: Lolium perenne (assembly GCF_019359855.2). Taxonomy (NCBI): domain Eukaryota; kingdom Viridiplantae; phylum Streptophyta; class Magnoliopsida; order Poales; family Poaceae; genus Lolium; species Lolium perenne. The sequence continues at coordinate 20,854,736 of NC_067246.2, read as the reverse complement.
GCGTCCCTGGAGTCTTTCTGGAGTTTCGTCAATTGGTGTCGGGTTTTTAGGTCACGAGAGATTATATAGGCGAAGAGGCGGAGTCGGAGGGGCCAGGGGGCTCCCTCCCCATAGGCTGGCGCGGCCAGGGGGCCACCCGCACCGCCATATGGTGTGGGTCCCCTGCTGCCCTTCCTCGTCTCTCCTTCGGACTTCTAGAACCTTCCGTGAAATATAAGATCGTGGGCCTTTGTTTCGTCCAATTCCGAGAATGTTGCCCGAACAGCCTTTCTGGAACCAAAAACAGCAGAAAACAGGAACTGGCACTTCGGCATCTTGTTAATAGGTTAGTTCTGGAAAATGCATAAAATCATTATAAAGTGTGAGCAAAACATGTAGGTATTGTCATAAAACTAGCATGGAACATCAGAAATTATAGATACGTTGGAGATGTATCAAGCAGCAACTCACCTCCTCTCCCTTGGTCCCTGGCAGCTGGTGTGGTTTTTTTGTCTTAGGGTTAGCTCTCCTCCAGCTCCCTCCTTTTATAGGTCAGCACACATATGGGCTTGGGCCACTTGGGCCAGAAACATGTCCAGTGGTCAACAAACAGAAATATTGTGGATCCAAGGTATGTCTATAGAATTAGAAATCTTACACTTTACTGATCTATGGAGGACGAGGAGGTGGAGGCTGCTCTAGGTTTAGAAGACAGACTGCGGCGACTTTGCTATATCTAGCAAGGTATTCTGATTAAAAGGGAGTATCACGGAGATATTCCCATGGATCCCACACTTGTTTAGACCAAGGGCACTCAACTAGTAAGAGATGCAAAAATATCACCACAAAGGTCTTGGGTTCAAAAAAATCATCTCTTTACAAAAAAAAGTTTGCAAAAAACAACCACAATTCACTAACAGTGTAAAAAAATCACTCCTTGGCCAGTTGATATGCTATAAGTGATTTTCTCACCGGTGGGGACCAGTGACAGGCTTACGTGGCATGGTAAAATTTAGGTGGAACTCACCTGCCAGATTCCTTCCTCTTTGTAATAAAAGCATGGAGTGGAGGCAGAGTACGCCATACAGCGGGGCAAAAACTGAAGGCTGTGATGGCGAGGATGGGGAGTATGCAACAACCATCTCCACTAGACGCGCTCGCATCTATGGAGGCCGTGCCGGTGTCGGAGTTTACGGTGCCACACTTTTTGCTCCCGCACCATGCGGCCGAGCTCGCCATGGCCACTATTGTGTCGTGTCACCACTCTAGCCATCCCCGCATCCGCTAGCTCTTCATGGAAGCTTGATGACGGCTATTAGCAACGCCAAAAGATCTTGATACGTTATGACTCCAAGTGCAGAGTGTTGTATCAGCAGAGTATTTTCCCCACAAGAGTGACTCGAGGGTTTATATCGAACTCCCAGGGAACTAGACAAAGAGTATTCTCTTCTCCCTTTTTCTAGCAATCCTGCAAGTAAAATAAAAGCCTTGTGTCCCCAACTCCACCGTGTGGTTGTGAAGCACACGGTTTCGCGTAGGTAATTAGACACAAGTAGAAATAAAGCAAATAAAACTAGACTAGATAAAATAACTAAGTAAAAATTGTAAAGAGGTTGATTGTTTTTGGTGTTTTAGATGCAAATAAGAAAAGTTAATATTTTTGTATTTTCGGATTAAAATATTGCAGCAAATAGAAAACAAGATAAAAGCAATATAAAGGTGCTTCTTATGATAAAAAGTGGACCGGGGTTCATGGGTTCACTTGACTATTCTCTCTTTAAGTGGCAGTGGATAAATAACAATTCATCAATGAGATATGAAGGTGCAAATAATAGTATGCGTAAGATCAGAATTAATATGGGCATCACGTCCTAACATATAGATGATGCAACACAACTCTCGTATGCTCCACAAGAAACAAACTTCATCAATCTTGTATTAAGAATTAACAGAGCATAGCCATAAGTGTACTTTAACATGAAGTTTGAATATCAAATATGCTACCTTGAATAAACAAGATCATCACTACTATCACGTGACGAACATAGTACATGTATTCACTTTATCTCTAGTGAGGTAGCAAAACAAAAGGTAAAACCATAATAGATCTTGAACATATTGTCACTATACAATCACTAAAACCATGCTACTCCATCTAATACACACATCACCCCACACACGCTCTTGCATAGATGTTGGATCAGAACAAGTACTTAAGAATGGGCTACATAATATGCATCTATCAATACATCTTACACATAATTTAATCATATCTCATAGCACAATATCATAGAATAAGGATCCACCACATAGGTACTACAAATGTGCCCATAATCATGTTAGGCAGCTCATATGGCACTGCTGACGTGGGAGTTGACGTGGGATCAACGTCGCCAGAAAGTAGCTTCCTTGTGACGGTAAAGCACTCGTCCGTTGGGAACCCCAAGAGGAAGGTATGATGAGTACAGCAGCAAGTTTTCCCTCAGTAAGAAACCAAGGTTTATCGAACCAGTAGGAGTCAAGAAGCACGTTGAAGGTTGTTGGTGACGGAGTGTAGTGCGGCGCAACACCAGGGATTCCGGCGCCAACGTGGAACCTGCACAACACAATCCAAGTACTTTGCCCCAACTTAACAGTGAGGTTGTCAATCTCACCGGCTTGTCAGAACAAAGGATTAGATGTATAGTGTGGAAGATGATTGTTTGCAGAAAACAGTAAAACGAGTATTGCAGTAGATTGTATTCGATGTAAAAGAATGGACCGGGGTCCACAGTTCACTAGAGGTGTCTCTCCCATAAGAAATAGCATATTGGGTAAACAAATTACAGTTGGGCAATTGACAAATAAAGAGAGCATAACAATGCACATACATGATATGATGAGTAGTGTGAGATTTAATTGGGCATTACGACAAAGTACATAGACCGCTATCCAGCATGCATCTATGCCTAAAAAGTCCACCTTCAGGTTATCATCCGAACCCCCTCCCGTAGTAAGTTGCAAACAACAGACAATTGCATTAAGTATGGTGCGTAATGGAATCAACCAAGCCATCCTGAGATATAGACTTGATGTTTGATCCCTAGAGGCAACAGCACATCCACAACCTTAGAGGTTGCCGTCACTCCCAGTTCAATGGAGGCATGAACCCACTATCGAGCATAAATACTCCCTCTTGGAGTTACAAGCAATGACTTGGCCAGAGCCTCTACTAGCAACGGAGAGCATGCAAGATCATAAACAACACATAGATAGATTGATAATCAACATAGCATAGTATTCATTATTCATCGGATCCCACCAAACGCACATGTAGCTTTACAGATAGATGATCTTGATCATGTTAGGTGATGTCTACGCCCCCTCCTTTTCCTGTAGAAAGTGTTGGGCCTCCAAGAGCAGAGGTTTGTAGAACAGCAGCAAGTTTTCCCTTAAGTGGATCACCCAAGGTTTATCGAACTCAGGGAGGAAGAGGTCAAAGATATCCCTCTCATGCAACCCTACAACCACAAAGCAAGAAGTCTCTTGTGTCCCCAACACACCTAATAGGTGCACTAGTTCGGCGAAGAGATAGTGAAATACAGGTGGTATAAATAAGTATGAGCAGTAGCAACGGCACCAGAAAAGTGCTTTGCCCAGGACAAGAACAAGCAGTAGTAACGCAGCGGTAGTAACGCAAAGAAACAGTAAACAAGCAGCGATAGCAGTATTTAGGAACAAGGCCTAGGGATCATACTTTCACTAGTGGACACTCTCAACTTTGATCACATAACAGAATAGATAAATGCATACTCTACACTCTTTTGTTGGATGATGAACACCATTGCGTAGGATTACACGAACCCTCAATGCCGGAGTTAACAAGCTCCACAATTCAATGTTCATATTTAAATAACCTTAGAGTGCATGAAAGATCAACACGACTAAACCAAGTACTAACATAGCATGCACACTATCACCTTCACACTATGTAGGAGGAATAGATCACATCAATACCATCATAGCAATAGTTAACTTCACAATCTACAAGAGATCATGATCATAGCCTACGCCAAGTACTAACACGGATGCACACACTGTCACCATTACACCGTGCAGGAGGAATAGAATACTTTAATAACATCACTAGAGTAGCACATAGATAAATAGTGATACAAAAACTCATATGAATCTCAATCATGTAAAGCAGCTCATGAGATTATTGTATTGAGGTACATGGGAGAGAGATGAACCACATAGCTACAGCGGAGCCCTCAGCCTCGGGGGTGGATTACTCCCTCCTCATCATGGAGGCAGCGATGGCGGTGAAGATGGCGGTGAAGACGGCGGTGGAGATGGCTCCGGGGGCAATTCCCCGTCCCGGCAGGGTGCCAGAACAGAGAGTTCTGTCCCCCGAATTGGAGTTTCGCGACGGTGGCGGCGCCCCTGGAGTCTTTCTGGAGTTTCGTCAATTGGTACTGCGTTTTTAGGTCGAAAGGGGTTTTATAGGCGAAGAGGCGGCGCAGGAGGGCTGACAGGGTGGCCTCACCCTAGGCCGGCGCGGCCAGGGTCTGGCCCACGCGGCCCTATGGTGTGGGGCCCCCTGGCTCTCCTCCGACTCTCCTTCGGTGTTCTGGAGCCTTCCGGGAAAAATAGGAGGTTTGGCGTTGAATTCGTCCAATTCCGAGAATATTGCCCGAACAGTCTTTCTGGAACCAAAAACAGCAGAAAATAACAACTGGCCTTTCGGCATCTCGTCAATAGGTTAGTTCCGGAAAACGCATAATAATGACATAAAGTGTGAACAAAACATGTCGGTATTGTCATAAAACAAGCATGGAACATCAGAAATTATAGATACGTCGGAGACGTATCATTAGGCAGCTCACAAGATCAGACAATGATAGCACAATGAGGAGAAGACAACCATCTCGCTACTGCTATGGACCCATAGTCCAGGGGTGAACTACTCACTCATCAATCCGGAGGCGACCATGGCGGTGTAGAGTCCTCCGGGAGATGATTCCCCTCTCCGGCAGGGTAACGGAGGAGATCTCCTGAATCCCCCGAGATGGGATTGGCGGCGGCGGCGTCTCTGGAAGGTTTTATGTATCGTGGCTCTCGGTACTGGGGCTATTATCGACGAAGGCTTAAGTAGGCGGAAGGGCAGAGTCGGGAGGCTCACGGGGGCCCCACACGCTAGGGCCGCGCGCCCCCCCTGGGCCGCGCCGCCCTAGTGTGGTGGCGCCCCGTGGCCCCACTTCGTCTTCTCTTCGGTCTTCTGGAAGCTTCGTGTAAAAATAGGCCCCTGGGCGTTGATTTCGTCCAATTCCGAGAATATTTCCTTACTAGGATTTCTGAAACCAAAAACAGCAGAAAACAGCAACTGGCTCTTCGGCATCTCGTTAATAGTTTAGTGCCGGAAAATGCATAATAATGACATATAATGTGTATAAAACATGTGAGTATCATCATAAAAGTAGCATGGAACGTAAGAAATTATAGATACGTTTGAGACGTATCAAGCATCCCCAAGCTTAGTTCCTACTCGTCCCGAGTAGGTAAACGATAACAAAGATAATTTCTTAAGTGACATGCTATCATAATCTTGATCAATACTATTGTAAGCACATGTAATGAATGCAGCGATCCGAAACAATGGTTAATGTAATGAGTAAACAACTGAATCATATAGCAAAGACTTTTCATGAATAGTACTTTCAAGACAAGCATCAATAAGTCTTGCATAAGAGTTAACTCATAAAGCAATAAATTCATAGTAAAGGCATTGAAGCAACACAAAGGAAGATTAAGTTTCAGCGGTTGCTTTCAACTTGTAACATGTATATCTCATGGATATTGTCAACATAAAGTAATATAATAAGTGCAATATGCAAGTATGTAGGAATCAATGCACAGTTAACACAAGTGTTTGCTTCTTGAGATAGAAGGAAATGGGTAAACTGACTCAACAATAAAAGTAGAAGAAAGGCCCTTCGCAGAGGGAAGCATGGATTGCTATATTTGTGCTAGAGCTTTTATTTTGAAAACAAGAAACAATTTTGTCAACGGTAGTAATAAAGCATATGTGTTATGTAAATTATATCCTACAAGTTGCAAGCCTCATGCATAGTATACCAATAGTGCTCGCACCTTGTCCTAATTAGCTCGGATTACCTGGATTATCATCGCAATACATATGTTTTAACCAAGTGTCACAATGGGGTACCTCTATGCCGCCTGTACAAAGGTCTAAGGAGAAAGCACGCATTGGATTTCTCGCTTTTGATTATTCTCAACTTAGACATCCATACCGGGACAACATAGACAACAGATAATGGACTCCTCTTTAATGCATAAGCATTTAGCAACAAATAATGTTCTCATAAGAGGTTGAGGATAGTTGTCCAAAACTGAAACTTCCACCATAAATCATGGCTTTAGTTAGCGGCCCAATGTTCTTCTCTAACAATATGCATACTCAAACCATTCAACTCATGGTAAATCGCCTTTACTTCAGACAAGACGAACATGCATAGCAACTCACATGATATTCAACAAAGAAATAGTTGATGGCGTCCCCAGGAACATGGTTATCGCACAACAAGCAACTTATAAGAAATAAGACACATAAGTACATATTCAATACCACGATAGTTTTTAAGCTATTTGTCCCATGAGCTATATATTGCAAAGATAAAGAATGGAAATTTTAAAGGTAGCACTCAAGCAATTTACTTTGGAATGGCGGAGAAATACCATGTAGTAGGTAGGTATGGTGGACACAAGTGGCATAGTGTTTGGCTCAAGGATTTTGGATGCATGAGAAGTATTCCCTCTCGATACAAGGTTTAGGCTAGCAAGGTTGTTTAAAGCAAACACAAGTATGAACCGGTACAGCAAAACTCACATAAAAGACATATTGTAAGCATTATAAGACTCTATACCGTCTTCCTTGTTGTTCGATCTTTACTAGAAAATATCTAGACCTTAGAGAGACCAATTATGCAAACCAAATTTTAGAAAGCTCTATGTATTTCTTCATTAATAGGTGCAAAGTATATGATGCAAGAGCTTAAACATGTGCACAACAATTGCCAAGTATCACATTATTCAAGATATTCTACCAATTACCACATGTAACATTTCCCGTTTCCAACCATATAACAATTTAACGAAGCAGTTCAACCTTCGCCATGAATATTATGAGTAAAGCCTAAGGACATATGTGTCCATATGCAACAGCGGAGCGTGTCTCTCTCCCACACAATGAATGCTAGGATCCAACTTTATTCAAACAAAACAAAAAAACAAAAACAAACAGACGCTCCAAGTAAAGCATATAAGATGTGATGGAATAAAAATATAGTTTCACTAGAGGAACCTGATAATGTTGTCGATGAAGAAGGGGATGCCTTGGGCATCCCCAAGCTTAGACGCTTGAGTCTTCTTGAAATATGCAGGGGTGAACCACCGGGGCATCCCCAAGCTTAGAGCTTTCACTCTCCTTGATCATATTGTATCATCCTCCTCTCTTGACCCTTGAAAACTTCCTCCACACCAAACTTAAAACAAACTCATTAGAGGGTTAGTGCATAACCAAAAATTTCACATGTTCAGAGGTGACACAATCATTTTTAACACTTCTGGACATTGCACAAAGCTACTGAAAGTTAATGGAACAAAGAAATCCATCTAACATAGCAAAACAGGCAATGCGAAATAAAAGGCAGAATCTGTCAAAACAGAACAGTCCGTAAAGACGTATTTTTCTGGAGCACCAGACTTGCTCAAATGAGAAAACTCAAAACTAATGAAAGTTGCGTACATATCTGAGGATCACACACGTAAATTGGCATAATTTTCTGAGTTACCTACAGAGACTACTGTACAAATTCGTGATAGCAAGAAATCTGTTTCTGCGCAGTAATCCAAATCTAGTATCAACTTTATCATTAAAGACTTTACTTGGCACAACAATGCAATAAAACTAAGATAAGGAGAGGTTGCTACAGTAGTAACAACTTCCAAGACTCAAATATAAAACAAAAGTACTGTAGTAAAATAAACACATGGGTTATCTCCCAAGAAGTTCTTTCTTTATAGCCATTAAGATGGGCTCAGCATTTTTAATGATGCACTCGCAAGAAATAGTATTTGAAGCAAAAGAGAGCATCAAGAGGCAAATTCAAAACAAATTTAAGCCTAACCCACTTCCTATGCATAGGAATCTTGTACATAAACAAGTTCATGAAGAGCAAAGTGACAAGCATAGGAAGATAAAACAAGTGTAGCTTCAAAAATTTCAGCATATAGAGAGGTGTTTTAGTAACATGAAAATTTCTACAACCATATTTTCCTCTCTCATAATAATATCCAGTAGCATCATGAGCAAACTCAACAATATAACTATCAAGTAAAACATTCTTATCATGAGTCTCATGCATAAAATTATTACTACTCCCAACATAAGCATAGTCATTCTTATTAATTGTAGTGGGAGCAAATTCAACAAAGTAGCTATCATTATTATTATCATCACCATAATCATCAAATATAGGAGGCATAGTATCATCAAAGAAAATTTTCTCCTCCATGTTTGGGGGACTAAAAATATCATGCTCATCAAAACCAGCTTCCCCAAGCTTAGAATTTTCCATAGCATTAGCAACAATAGTGTTCAAAGCGTTAATATTAATAACATTGCCATTAGCATGCATATAAAGTTCCATAGGTTTTTTAATTTTCTCTTCAAACTCCTCATGTCCTAACTCAAGACAAATACTATAAAGATCTCTAATATTTTTGTTGTTTTCCATTAAGCCTAACTAGTGAAACCACACAACTTAGTGTTCTCAGGAGTATTCATTTTAGCAGTAGTAAATAAAGTAAATGAAAGTAACTAATTTTTTGTGTGTTTTTAATATGGCAAACAAGATAGTAAATAAAGTAAAACTAACAACTAATTTTTTTTGTGTTTTGTTTTAGTGCAGCAAACAAAGTAGTAAATAAAATAAAGTAAAGCAAGACAAAAACAAAGTAAAGAGATTGGAGGTGGAGACTCCCCTTGCAGCGTGTCTTGATCTCCCCGGCAACGGCGCCAGAAAAAGAGCTGCTGACGTGGGAGTTGACGTGGGATCAACGTCGCCAGAAAGTAAATTCCTTGTGACGGTAAAGCACTCGTCCGTTGGGAACCCCAAGAGGAAGGTATGATGAGTACAGCAGCAAGTTTTCCCTCAGTAAGAAACCAAGGTTTATCGAACCAGTAGGAGTCAAGAAGCACGTTGAAGGTTGTTGGTGATGGAGTGTAGTGCGGCGCAACACCAGGGATTCCGGCGCCAACGTGGAACCTGCACAACACGATCCAAGTACTTTGCCCCAACTTAACAGTGAGGTTGTCAATCTCACCGGCTTGCTGTAACAAAGGATTAGATGTATAGTGTGGAAGATGATTGTTTGCAGAAAACAGTAAAACAAGTATTGCAGTAGATTGTATACGATGTAAAAGAATGGACCGGGGTCCACAGTTCACTAGAGGTGTCTCTCCCATAAGAAATAGCATATTGGGTAAACAAATTACAGTTGGGCAATTGACAAATAAAGAGAGCATAACAATGCACATACATGATATGATGAGTAGTGTGAGATTTAATTGGGCATTACGACAAAGTACATAGACCGCTATCCAGCATGCATCTATGCCTAAAAAGTCCACCTTCAGGTTATCATCCGAACCCCCTCCAGTATTAAGTTGCAAACAACAGACAACTGCATTAAGTATGGTGCGTAATGTAATCAACAAATACATCCTTAGATATAGAATTGATGTTTTATCCCTAGTGGCAACAGCACATCCACAACCTTAGAGGTTGATGTCACTCCCCCAGATTCAATGGAGGCATGAACCCACTATCGGGCATAAATCCCCCCTCTTGGAGTTACAAGCAATGACTTGGCCAGAGCCTCTACTAGCAATGGAGAGCATGCAAGATCATAAACAACACATAGATAGATTGATAATCAACATAGCATAGTATTCATTATTCATCGGATCCCAAGAAACGCACATGTAGCTTTACAGATAGATGATCTTGATCATGTTAGGCAGCTCACAAGATCAGACAATGATAGCACAATGAGGAGAAGACAACCATCTAGCTACTGCTATGGACCCATAGTCCAGGGGTGAACTACTCACTCATCAATCCGGAGGCGACCATGGCGGTGTAGAGTCCTTCGGGAGATGATTCCCCTCTCCGGCAGGGTGCCGGAGGCGATCTCCTGAATCCCCCGAGATGGGATTGGCGGCGGCATCTCTGGAAGGTTTTCCGTATCGTGGCTCTCGGTACTGGGGCTATTATCGACGAAGGCTTAAGTAGGCGGAAGGGCAGAGTCGGGAGGCTCACGGGGGCCCCACACGCTAGGGCCGCGCGGGCCCCCCTGGGCCGCGCCGCCCTAGTGTGGCGGCGCCCCGTGGCCCCACTTCGTCTTCTCTTCGGTCTTCTGGAAGCTTCATGTAAAAATAGGCCCCTGGGCATTGATTTCGTCCAATTCCGAGAATATTTCCTTACTAGGATTTCTGAAACAAAAAACAGCAGAAAACAACAACTGGCTCTTCGGCATCTCGTTAATAGGTTAGTGCCGGAAAATGCATAATAATGACATATAATGTGTATTAAACATGTGAGTATCATCATAAAAGTAGCATGGAACATAAGAAATTATAGATACGTTTGAGACGTATCAGGCACTAAGAACTATGAAGAACATGAGAGAAATAGATCAAGCTACTGCCACAAACCCGTAGTCCAGAGGTGTACTACTCTCCCTTGATCATGGTGATGATGATGAAGACGTTGGAGAAGGTGGAGATCCCTCCGCCGGTGATCCCGACGGAGTTTCCCCCTCCAATCTTCTCTGCAGCAGCCTCTATTTTCAGGTTTCTGTGTTTGTGTGGCACTCTCCCCGGCCCCGAGAACTCTTCGGAGCCATATATATAGTGATTTTTAGGTCAAAATACGTCGGTGGGTGAAATAATAAGGGCAATCGGATGATCGACGACCAAAAGAGGTTGGGTGGCGCGCCTAGCAAGGTAGGATACGCCACCTGGTCTCTTTCGGGCCTCGGGCCTCTCCAAGTGTGTGTCCAGGGCCCAGGGGTGCTTCTCCCGTGAAAAAGTGATGCTACAAAAATCCTAGGTCAATTTGACACCATATAGGTCTTTGAAAGTGAAAATACGCAAAACAGGGTTTTCCTGTTCTGCATAGTTATAAACGAAATAAGGGAATCATTGGTAAATCCCCATAAATCAATGTAAAACATGGTATTATCATCATATATGTTGCAAATATGTGATAAGTTAATATGATAAAGGACAAATGCATCATGTAAATCTTTGTCCTTTATCATATTAAATTATCACATATTTGCAACATATAAGATGATAATACCATGTTTTACATTGATTTATGGGGATTAACCAATGATCCCCTTTATTTGGTTTATAACCCCGCAGAACAGGAAAACCCTGTTTTGCGTATTTTTCACTTTCAGAGACCTATATGGAGTCAAATTTATCTGGGATCTTTGGAGCATCACTTTGTCATCGAGAGAAGAACCTTGGGCCCTGGAAACCCACCCTCTTTCGGCCGTCGATCGTCCGATTTCCCTGATTCTTTCGCCCACCGACGTATTTTGACCTAAAAATCACTATATATATGGCCTCGAAGAGTTCTCGGGAGGAGAGCGGCACACAAACACATAAACACGAAAATGGAGGCTGCTGCAGAGAAGATTGGAGGGGGAAACTCCGCCGGTATTACTGCCGGAGGGATCTCCACCTTCTCCATCGTCTTCATCATCATCACCATGATCAAGGGAGAGTAGTTCACCTCTGGACTACGGGTTTGTGGTAGTAGCTTGATCTATTTCTCTCATGTTCTTCATAGTTCTTAGTGCAATATGAGCCGCCTCACATGATTATGGCCATATTTGTGCTTGGATCTCAGATCCGTCTGCGGGAGGTGAAAGTATTTGGCGAGGCGGTGCTTCCGACGGGTGGTACGAGCGGATGGTATGGGCAAGGCCCGCCCACGATGCCCGTTAAACTTACATAAGGTTTTCCTCGCATTGTCCTTTCGCCCAGGCGTATTATTAAGTGCAAGAATGATTTTTATCACGTCAAAATGCCAGGAAATGATAGTTTCATTAGTATTTCATTATTGACTTATTATTCGGAGATCCTGTGTAGACAAGCATAAAAGGGCGCGGTAGCGAGGTGAAATACAAAAGACCTACCACTACTTAATGATAACTTAATGAAATAACAGTGCGAAAACATGCTAAAAATGCACTCATCAGCATAGAAACCAAAAGGACAATTAAATGTAGTTTGGAGTTGATTATCAGGGTGGAAAACTATTTGTGAAAAACTAGAATAACTATCCAAGTAACAGAAATGAGAATGCTCAGCAAGTCAATGTTTGATCTATGAAGGGTATAGGATAGAGATCTTTTATTGTTTCCTTATTCAGTTTTCTAAAATCGATACACATGTTGTATCCTACTGTTGGTCGTACATGAGGTAGTTCCTGATATTCATTAGGTATTACCATGAACCCTCCTTTCCTAGGATACAATGAACTGAACTAACCCCATTCACTAGGAGCACCTAACCTTCCATACGGGGAGGGGGAAGCCTCTGCTCCTCCTCCAAGTTGTTGCCCCTCCCGTCTCCTCCTATCTAAACAGAAGCAACCCCTCGTCATCGTACACAATCGATCCCTCAATGCTTTGGATGTTGCCCTCTCTATCTATCTATCTATCTATCTATCTATCTATCTATCTATCTATCTATCTATCTATATCTATCTCTTCCCCTCCCTTGTAGAGTTCTCCACATTCGCCGAAAGGCCGCACCACTCTCACCGTGAGTGCAACACCCTAGAAGGCAGAACACTGATGGATTGAATCACCGTATGCGTGGATACTACCGGAGGGATGATACGTTTGACCCTCAGAGCAAGAAGGAAATAATCCTCGTGGTTGGGAGGAATACACCTAGATGCAGGGGATCACTACGTTTAAAATCTTCACACATCCTCATAGATAGATCTTGGGTGGTTTGTGTAGGACAATTTTTTTTCCTTGCATGCAAACCTATAGTGGATGAAGATGGATCTTGAGGTGGCGTGAAAGCAGAGATCTGCCTTGGTGATGGAGAATGATTTTTTTATGGAGGCATGCACGAGTGAGGCGGTGGCTAGGGCTTTGCAACCTTAAATATGATCTTTTGGTTAGTTAGATCTTTTAGGAGTCTTCTGCATCAAATATGCTGGTCGCCCCTTCATGAAATATGCGCGATTTAACGTCCTGGACCCATTGGATGTTGGTGGGGTTGGCTGGTAAGGCCACCCTAATCATACCGATGCTCGTTATCTTTATCATGGAATTTGTTTTGAAAGAAATTTCTTCATACAAACTCCTAATGGGTGTTCTTGGGCTTGTCGGATCCGTATACACAAGGGATACAACACCAAGGCCTTGAATCTTTAATTTGTTGTGATAAAAAAAATATCATTTTGCTCCACACTCGACATGTCCTGCATCTGGTGCCTGTGACTCCTCCAGATTGCATCCAAAATGTCTCTTTCATCATGATTTATTCATACATATTATAGTACACCTAAACACACACCAAAGATAAGGAAAAATAATAAAATCATAACAAAAACTAATGGTTGCGAAATGTTCGAATGATCGGAAACAATTAATCATACATAATCAACACAAATATTAGTAGATGTGGCATTTGATGAGGAATTTTATATTCATAAAGTAAGTTTAAAACACCATATAAATTCACTCATAAATGGAAACTGACGATGGTTGAGAAGAAGGGCAAATCCGGCAAGTGCAAGGCGAGTGGACTATCTATTTGATGGTTGATTTTGAATATACGGTTCCCCATTTCTGGTCGTACTACCGCTGCGTAAAAAGCCGTCTAAAAATCTCACAATTAATGAAAAGATATTTTCTAAATCTTTGAATCAATAAAAGTGGAGATATGCACATCTTTATTAAATGAAGTAGTATAACTAGTTAACCCGATTGAAAGCATTGAAGTAAATACATAGAGTGGAGGATTTTCTTTTATCTAGTATCCAGCCTACACTACTACTCCCTCCTTCCCAAAATAGGATGCATATTTTTTTGATAAAGTCAAAATTCTCAAAATTGTTAGAATCACCGTGAAATATATTTTCATAGTTGCTATTTTTGAGAAAATTAAGAGTAACATTTGAAGTTCTAAAAAAGATAAATGTATTTTGTAAGCATTAATTTAAAATTTGAAATAACTTATATTTTAGGTCATGCAACGGTAACAAAATAGGAATTCCGAAGCATTGAACAGTGCAAAATTTGAAACCTCAAGGAATTGTAGGGATTCGTAGCATAGAAAACAAAAAAATTCCTACCGCGAGAACGAATAACAAGCTAAGATCTAATCTAGTAGATGGTAGCAACGAGGTGAAGATCAACATACCCTCGAAGATCGCTAAGCGTTAACGAGATTAGATCTCGTGGTTGATGTAGTCGATCACTCGCCGCTTCCAAAAGCGCGTAGAAGATCTTGACGGTGCCATAGTCGGGCAGCACCTCCGTACTCGGTCACCCGTACGGTGTTGATGACGACGTCCTTCTCCCCGTCCAGCGGGCAGCAGATATAGTAGATCCTCCTCGGAATCCTGCCAGCACGACGGCGTGGTGACGGTGGTGGTGGAGATCTCCGGCAGGGCTTCGCCGTAAGCGCTGCGGGAGAAGAAGGAGGAGGGATTAGCTAGGGTTTGGGAGAGGGGATGCTCTTGGGCGCCAGCCTTGGTGCCCCTTGGGTGGTGCGGCCAAGTCATGGCCAACCCTCTCCCTCTCCCTCTCTTTATATAGGTGGAACCCCCAATGGTTTGCCCAAAATCCGAATAAGAGTCCAACTCAAAAACTTCCATATGGGTGAAACCTAGGGGAAGTGGGATTGCTCCCTTTCCTTCCCCTATGGCCGGCCATGGTGGTGGAGTTCACCATGGACTCCACCTTCCCTTTGGTCGGTCTAGGGTTTGTGGAGTCCATCCGGGACTCCACCTTCCATGGTGATTTCTTCCGGAAGGTTCTAGAACATTCTAGCGCCTTCCATAAATGCATTGGATCATTTCCAAACTTGGAAAGTGACTTCCTATATATGAATTTTATTCTCCGGACCATTCCGGAACTCCTCGTGATGTCCTGGATCCCATCTGAGACTCCGAACAACATTCGATCTCCATTCCATATTCCATATCGACTTAAAACGACATCAAACCTTAAGTGTGTCACCCTACGGTTCGAGAACTATGCGGACATGATCGAGACTCCTCTCTGATCAATAACTAATAGCGGGACCAGGAGATCCATAATAGCTCCCACATATTCAACAATGACTTTGTGATCGAAAGAACCATTGACATAAAATAAACATTCCCTTTGTCTCGCGATATTTTACTTATCCGAAGTTTGATCGTCGGTATCTCCATACCTAGTTCAACCTCGTTACCGATAAGTACTCTTTACTCGTACCGTGATATGATATCCCTTGTGAACCAGTCACATGCTTGCAAGCTAATTGGATGTCATTCCACCGAGAAGGCCCAGAGTATATCTATCCGTCATTAGGATGGAAAAATCCCACTATTGATACAAGTGCCTCAACCCTATACTTTCCGAACACTTAATGCCACCTTTATAACAACCCATTTACGCAGTAGTGTTTGGTGTCATCAAAGCATCCATCCGGTGTAGGTGATTAACATGATCTCATGGTCGAAGGATTAAGTTATTATGCGTATTAAAGCTAGAAGCATAAAAAACTAAATGACTTGATCATATGCTACGCTTACTATGGGTGTATGTCCATCACATCATTCACCTAATGATATGATCTTGTTATTAATAACATCCAATCTTCATGATCAGGAAACCATGATCATCTATTAATCAACAAGCTAGTTTAACAAGAGTCTTACTAGGGACTCCTTTATGTTTACAAAACACACACGTATTAATGTTTTCAGTTAATACAATTATAGCATGTGATGTAAACTTTTATCATGAACACTAAGATATAACAATAAACATTTTTATTATTGCCTCTTGGGCATATCTCCAATAGTCTCCCACTTGCACTAGAGTCAATAATCTAGTTTACATTTGTAAAGATTTAATACCTTGGCCTTATGGTGCTAATCATGTTTGCTTATGGGAGAGGTTTCAGTCAGCGAATCTGACATACTCAGAAACGTATGTATTTTGCAATTCATTTGTGTCTCTACGCATTACTCAGTTTTTCAAATGAGTCGGCATTAAACATATATGTTTGGTCTTCTGGTGGAACCTTAATTCCGAGGTCTGAAATATGTTACCAATATTGTCACATACAATATAATTTCATAGTTCTGACACTATGATGCACGTAGATGACGTATTGTCTTTCCGTTCAACACGCGTCCGTTGGGAACCCCAAGAGGAAGGTGTGATGCGTACAGCAGTAAGTTTCCCTCAGTAAGAAACCAAGGTTTACCGAACCAGTAGGAGCCAAGAAGCACGTTGAAGGTTGATGGCGGCGAGATGTAGTGCGGCGCAACACCAGAGATTCCGGTGCCAACGTGGAACCTGCACAACACAACCAAAGTACTTTGCCCCAATGAAACAGTGAGGTTGTCAATCTCACCGGCTTGCTGTAACAAAGGATTAGATGTATAGTGTGGATGATGATTGTTTGCAGAAAACAGTAGAACAAGTATTGCAGTAGATTGTATTCGATGTTAAAGAATGGACCGGGGTCCACAGTTCACTAGAGGTGTCTCTCCCATAAGATAAATAGCATGTTGGGTGAACAAATTACAGTTGGGCAATTGACAAATAGAGAGGGCATGACAATGCACATACATGATATGATGAGTATTGTGAGATTTAATTGGGCATTACGACAAAGTACATAGACCGCTATCTAGCATGCATCTATGCCTAAAAAGTCCACCTTCAGGTTATCATCCGAACCCCTTCCAGTATTAAGTTGCAAACAATAGACAATTGCATTAAGTATGGTGCGTAATGTAATCAATAACTACATCCTCGGACATAGCATCAATGTTTTATCCCTAGTGGCAACAGCACATCCACAACCTTAGAACTTTCTCACATCGTCCTGCATTTAATGGAGGCATGAACCCACTATCGAGCATAAATACTCCCTCTTGGAGTTAAGAGTAAAAACTTGGCCAGAGCCTCTACTAATAACGGAGAGCATGCAAGATCATAAACAACACATAGGTAATAGATTGATAATCAACATAACATAGTATTCTCTATCCATCGGATCCCAACAAACACAACATATAGCATTACAGATAGATGATCTTGATCATGTTAGGCAGCTCACAAGATCCGACAATGAAGCACATAAGGAGAAGACAACCATCTAGCTACTGCTATGGACCCATAGTCCAGGGGTAAACTACTCACTCATCACTCCGGAGGCGACCATGGCGGTGAAGAGTCCTCCGGGAGATGATTCCCCTCTCCGGCAGGGTGCCGGAGGCGATCTCCTGAATCCCCCGAGATGGGATTGGCGGCGGCGGCGTCTCTGGAAGGTTTTCCGTATCGTGGCTCTCGGTACTGGGGCTTTCGCGACGAAGACTATATGTAGGCGGAAGGGCAGGTCAGGGGGCCTGACAGGGGGCCCACACACTAGGTCGGCGCGGCCAGGGCTTGGGCCGCGCCGCCCTAGCGTCTGGCCACCTCGTGGCCCCACTTCGTCTCCTCTTCGGTCTTCTGGAAGCTTCGTGGCAAAATAGGCCCCTGGGCGTTGATTTCGTCCAATTCCGAGAATATTTCCTTACTAGGATTTCTGAAACCAAAAACAGCAGAAAACAGCAACTGGCTCTTCGGCATCTCGTTAATAGGTTAGTGCCGGAAAATGCATAAATATGACATAAAGTATGCATAAAACATGTAGGTATCATCAATAAAGTGGCATGGAACATAAGAAATTATCGATACGTCGGAGATGTATCACACTACCGGAACTACACCAAGTTCTCAAAGAACTCTTCGACTCAAACACCTTTGATCATTGTCAAAACATTTGATCATTGTCAAAACAATGAGATACTCTGCCTTCGTTTGTAGAATCCGTCACAATATTTAGAACTTATCTAAATCTACCATAGACTCTTTCTAGCCCATTATGCTACCTTTTAATGAACACATTTAGCCTAATTGAGATTGAAATTTACTTTATATGTGACCAAACTAATATCGGTGTAACACCTTACAATGATTTGTTTGTCATTACCCCATATAAAACTATATATATATCCTCGGCTCTGACAAAGCACTCAGGGATATTCTTACTGTTGTCCAATGATCATCATATAAATCATTCTAATATATGCTCGTAACACTTTTAGAGCATAGGACATCTGATTGTGTATATATTATTCGTGATCTAAAATCACTCATGTGTTTTTACTCATTGAGTGTCAAATACACTCAATTCTTGTTTAAACATCCAGATGGAAAAGAACACCTTCTTAATGTTTTCATATTGAACTACTTCAATATTCATTCTATGTACTTTGACTTAAACTTATTATGCGTTTCAATATATCTTTATAGATCTTGACGCTAAACATGTTTTTATTCCATATCCTTTCATTGAAGTTGATTTTCAATGAAATCTTCTAATCATATCAAGTACATCATTACATTATTTATAATCAACGATATGCCATCTACATAAAGTATTATAAATATGTCTCAGCGCTCCCACTTAATTTCTTGCAAATGCAAGCTTCTTCATCGTTTCTGATGAAATCATAACCCTTTGATTATTTCATCTGGTGAAGATTCTAACTTCGTGATACTCACTTCACCCAGTGAAGTTTGTATACCTTTCTAGTATTCTACGGACTAGGAAAACTCTCCGATGTATCTTGTATACACCTTTAATACACACTTCTATTAAGTAATATATTTTGCCATCCTACTAGCATATCCCATAAAAGAAATATGTAGCGATTACTAGAACAATCCGCATAGACTATAAGCATCGTTGCTGAAGATCTAATCTTATCGCAGTCAACTCTTTGAACTTTGTTGTAAACAATTTTTTGACAGGTCGAGCTTCTTCAAGGATATTATATCCAAGTCTATTAATTTTATAGATCCATTTACTTTCAAAAAGTATTTATTCCTTCAAAAGGTTTACCAAGCTCCAAGCTTGATTTTAAATACTATCTTGGATTTCATGGCTCTTAGCCATTTTAACGGAGTCAGGGCCCATCATAGCTTCTTTGTATGTACTTGGTTTATCATTGTTCAAAATCAATCCTTTGTCCACAAATCATTTATTTGATCACAAAGTAAACCATACCTACAAGGTTCAATAGGTACTTCGATCTTCATGACTATAACACTTTGTAGACATGGGAGCCATGATCGTCGTGGCTGCTTCCGGAACCACTTCCGATGTTGCGCTACTCTGATCATCATGCTCAGGTTCATCAACCTTATCAAGTTCCATTGTCCTCCCACTCAAATAATTCACTAGAAACAATTTCTTGGAAATAAGCAAGTAACATCGACAAACACTTTTGTCTTTGACTTCATAGTGGAAAGAATTCCCAATTTATTCTCTGGGATAACCAACAAAGAAATTCATTCGATTTTGGTTGTAAACTCATTTACTTATGCTATGCATACCAAATTTTAAGAAAGGACTATTAGGGCTTATACCCATACCATAACTCATATGGTGTCATTTCAACAGATTATGATGGCGGTCTATTTAGTGTAAAAGCGGTAGTCTCTAAAGCATAATCTACAAAAATATAATGGCATCATTTTATTTTATATCATCATTAATCCAACAAGGTTTCGATACGTCTCTCGAATACTGCATCATAACTATGGTGTTCTGAGAAACGTGAGTTGTGGAACAATTTCGTAACTCTCTTAGATGTTCGCTAAAAACTCGTAATTCAAATATTTCCACCATGATCCAATCATAGATATTTGACTTTTCTATTACGATGATTTCTACTTCATGCTGAAATTTATTTGAATCTATTCAAATGTTTCAGACTTCTTCCTCATTGAATATCTATATATATACACTCAATTCATTGTTGGGAGCTTTCATGAAGTAGAAGAATCTTCCACACACAACTATGCCCAATAAACCCCATACATCATCATGTATGTTTCCACTAAGATAGTTGCCCGTTCAACTCTTGTCCTATGAACGGTATTTCAGTCATTTTCTTTAGAAATGATTTGCAAGTGCCAAACGATTTCAAAAATCAAATGACTCCAAAAATCCATTTGCATGGAGTTTCTTTATGCGTTCCTTTCTAATATAACCTAAATGGAGGTTCCACTTATAAGTGGAATTCAAATCATTTTCCTTATGGAAATTTAGCGCCAGTGTTAAGCATGTGTGTTTCACCATTAAGATTTATAATAACTTATCCATCGTACATGGAGTAAGTTCATAATTTGAACAACTCATTGTTTTCATTTGACCAGAGCAAACTAAAAATTATTAAGTTCTTTATTATAAATCTGAAGGGCTAGGTAGAATGCCAACGACGAACATAATAACACTTTATTTTGTTCCAGACGTGCATTATTACCACATTCCTTATTAGTCACTTAGGCCACTGTATTCTTGTATTGCGTTGTGTTGTATGACATCTCATACCAACCAATATGGTACAAATACCCAAGAACTTCATTGTGTGACCAATCAAAGAATACATTCATAACATGTATATCATCTATATACACCTGAACTAGACTTTCTAGTCTTTTCTTTCTTTTGCCAAAATCATTTTGTAGTTTCTCTTTCAACTTTCCTCATATTTCTGAAAACACTTCAACATCAATAACTTCTAGGCTTGTTGGTCAAATACCAATAACCTTGAGGTTCACACTTTGAAGTTGATCCTCACATGACAAGTGTTCCGGATTTCACTATTAGTAATTTTTTAATGTGATGAACAATTTCACTCATAACTTTATCCATCAAATCATGACAACTTCATGATGAAGCTACTATGGCTTACATGAATATGCGAATAACGTTAGCGCCCAACTAGTTGGAGGATCGGGACACCTAGCGTCTTCAACCTTCATACATTCCCATAAAACTTATGAGTTTATGTAGTCTTACTAAATTATATTCTATTATCTTATATTAAGGTCTTAGATATCACATATATCTCACACCTTGCTTATTCTGAAAATAAACTTTTTAGCTCCTTACTTTTCAAACGGATTTGAACATCAAGTTTCACAGAGACAAGATAATTTTTAGATACTATATGAAACCATTGCTTTTTGAATCACCAATTTGAGGATTACCAAAAGTTTGCTATAGGACTTAATCATTTCTTGATTCTTTAATGATACGGTACCAGTCCGTAAAGTTACTTGCCAGACTTAACAGTATTTCTATCTCAATTACAAGCCTAGCGTAAAGTAGAAAACGGATGCCAATTCTACAAAATTTAATTCAAATACAATTTAGACTTTTTTCATGATAAATTTGAGTTTACTATTAATTCTTAAATTAACTAGGTGAACTCCCACTCAAAATAATATCCCTCGCATTGTCTTAGTCATTACACGAACCAAATCTACTACACCAAGTCCGGTCATCACGTGAGATGATGTAGTTTCAATAGCGAACATCAACATGTTCATCATATAATCTATATGATTCATTCTTAACCTTTCAGTCTTCCGTGTTCCGAGGCCATGTCTGTACATGCTAGGCTCGTCAAGTCAAACCCTAGTTTCCGCATGTGCAAATCTGGCTTGCACCCGTTGTATGCACACGTTGAGTCTATCACACCCGATCATCACGTGATGCTTCGAAACAACGAGTCTTAGCAACGGTGCTAATTAAAGACGAACACTTTATTATCTTGATTTTTCGTGAGAGGGATCATCTTATAATGCTACCGTCGTGATCTAAGCAATATAAGATGCATAAAAAGGATTAACATCACATGCAATTCATAATGTGATATGATATGGCCCTTTTATCTCGCGCCTTTGATCTTCATCTCCAAAGCACGGGCATGATCTCCATCATCGTCGGCGGTGCGTCAAGGTCCATGGTGCCATCTTCATGGTTGTTCCCCACATGTAGCAACTATTACAACTACTTTGAAATAATACTACTACATGAAATATAAAGACAACCATAAGGCTCCTGCCGGTTGTCACAATACAATAATAATCATTTCATACATATTCATTATCACATCATGGCCATATCACATCACCAAACCCTGCAAAAACAAGTTAGACACCTCTAATTTGGTTTGCATATTTTACGTGGTTTAGGGTTTTCAAGTAAGATCCAATCTACCTACGAACATGAACCACAACGCTGATACTAGTGTTGTCAATTGAAATAGTAAATTGAATCTTAACTATGGTGAGAGAGACAGACACCCGCAAAGCCACTTATGCAATACAAGTTCCATGTCGAGCGTGGAGCAAGTCTCATGAACGCGATCATGTAAAGTTAGCCCGGGCCGCTTCATCCCACCATACCGCAAGATGCAAAGTACACATAACAAGAGACAACAAAAGCATCAACGCCCACAAAACCATTGTGTTCTTCTTGTGCAACCAATCTATGCATAGACACGGCTCTGATACCACTGTAGGGATTCGTAGCATAGAAAACAAAAAATTTCCTACCGCAAGAACGAATAACAAACCAAGATCTAATCTAGTAGATGGTAGCAACGAGGTGAAGATCAACATACCCTCGAAGATCGCTAAGCGTTATCACACCATGGAATCCACCTTCCCCTTTGGTCGGTCTAGAGTTTGTGGAGTCCATTCGGGACTCCACCTTCCAGGGTGATTTCTTTTGGAAGGTTCTAGAATATTCTAGCGCCTTCCATAAATATGCACCGGATCATTTCCAAACTTGGAAAGTGACTTCCTATATATGAATTTTATTCTCCGGACCATTCCGGATCTCCTCGTGATGTCCTAGATCCCATCCGAGACTCCGAACAACATTCAAACTCCATTCCATATTCCATATCTACTTAAAACGACATCAAACCTTAAGAGTGCCACCCTACAGTTTGAGAACTATGCGGACATGATCAAGACTCCTCTCCGATCAATAATTAATAGCGGGACCTAGAGATCCATAATAGCTCCCACATATTCAACGACGACTTCGTGATCGAAAGAACCATTAACATAAAATAACAATTCTCTTTGTCTCGCGATATTTTACTTATCTGAAGTTTGATCGTCGGTATCTCCATACCTAGTTTAACCTCGTTACCAATAAGTACTCTTTACTCGTACCGTGATATGATATCCCTTGTGAACCAGTCACATGCTTGCAAGCTAATTGGATGCCATTCCACCGAGAGGGCCCAGAGTATATCTATCCGTCATTAGGATGGACAAATCCAACTATTGATACAAGTGCCTCAACCCTATACTTTCCGAACACTTAATGCCACCTTTATAACAACCCATTTACGCAGTAGTGTTTGGTGTCATCAAGGCATCCATCCGGTGTAGGTGATTAACATGATCTCATGGTCGAAGGATTAAGTTACTATGCATATTAAAGCTAGAAGCATAAAGAACTAAATGACTTGATCATATGCTACGCTTACTATGGGTGTATGTCCATCACATCATTCACCTAATGATATGATCTTGTTATTAATAACATCCAATGTTCATGATCAGGAAACCATGATCATGTATTAATCAACAAGCTAGTTTAACAAGAGACTTACTAGGGACTCCTTTATGTTTACAAAACACACAAGTATTAATGTTTCCGGTTAATACAATTATAGCATGGGATGTAAACTTTTATCATGAACACTAAAATATAACAATAAACACTTTTATTATTGCCTCTTGGGCATATCTCCAACATGAATTGATATATTTTGTTGTTTTTGTGTGACCTAAAATACGTAGTGTTTTGGGTTAAGATTTTGCACGTTGATAGAATACATGAGTATCAATATATTTAGACCTTTTTTCAAAGGTATTTTGGAACCTGAAAATGTCATTTTCAAAAACAAAAACGGCTTACATTAGCCCGAGCTACATTTGTAGTTTACGACACCTTCTTTGTTACTTAAAAAACTTACAAATTTAGACTCGAGTTAATAGTAATAGTCTTCTTTTTGTTTTGCGGGAAACATTCTGAACATTCACTCTTGATCTTGGGACTATATGCCCATATCAGAAGAAAAAAATATTTTCAAATGTTAAAACAATTATGAATGAAAATATTGCATATACATATATCAAATTTTCGGCGTGCTTTATTCATACAAATTCCAGTACACCTAAACACACACCAAAGCTAAGGAAAAAAAATCATAACAAAAACTAATGGTTGAGAAATGCTCGCATGGAAATGAGCGGAAACAATTAATCATGCATAATGACACAAATATTAGTAGATGGGGCATTTGACGAGAAATTTTATATTTATAAAGTAAGCTTTAAACACCATAAAAGTTCACTCATAAATGGAAACTTTCGGCGGTTGAGAAGAAGGGCAAATGTGGCAAGTGCAAGGCGGTTTGAATATACGGTTCTCCGTTTCTGGTCGTAATACCACCGCGTAAAAATCTCTCAATTAATGAAAAGATATTTTCTAAATCTTTGAATCAATGAAAAAGGAGATACACACATCTTTATTGAATGAAGTAGTATAACTATTAAACCCGATTGAAAGCATTGAAGTAAATACAGATAGAGGAGGATTTTCTTTTCTCTAGCATCTAGCCTACACTACTACCCCCTCCTTCCTGAAATAGGATACATAATTTTTTTTTGTAAAGTCGAACTTCTAAAAATTTGATCATCTATATAGAAAAAAATGTCAACATTTTTAATTGCAAATCAATAGTGTTAGAATCGCCGTGAGACATATTTTCATATTATGTGTATTTGAAATTTTAGGTATTGTTGTCTTTTTTGTAAATAGTTGCTCAACTTTTATTTTTTCCCAACTTTGATCATATACCGTAGGCATCCTAATTTAAGAAGGAGGGACTATTTAGAAAAAAAAAGGATAACAACACAAAACCAGCATAATAAAGCTCATTTCTCGAGTACCCTTTAATCAACCGTTGGATTATGTTGAAAAAATCAATCGTTGGCTCACAATGCTCATGTCCCTAGAAAAAAAAAATTTAGTTGCCGAAATGTTATTAGCACTTGTGAGAGTCCACATCAACGGAAAACAAAGCACACGCGCCTTTCCATCCCGCAAAAAAATCCCAAAAGAGGAAAAAAGAGCGCAGAAAATGATTAAAAGCCCGAAAATGCCCCCCGCACACGGCCCCATTATTTATTGGTGGGACGACGCCTACTATTCCTCAATATTTCTCATTTCCGCCCCACGCTTCCGTCGCCGAACCAAAACTCCTCTCTCGTCCATCCTCCTCCTCACCACGTCCACGCAGGCCCTACCTCCTCCTCTCGCCGCCGCCGCCACTGCCGGCCCCGGAGCCGGCGCGACGTCGCCCCCGGCCATGGTGATCTCGGCGGAGCCGCCGGCCCCGCCGCTGCCCGCCTCGGATCCCGCCGCCGCGGCAGAGGGCGGCGCCGACGCGGCAGAGGGAGCCGCGGAGGCGGCGTCGGACACGACGACCTCGAGCGCGCGGCGCGGGGCGCTGTCGTCGTTCCCGTCGTCGACGCTCAAGACGTGGGGCAGCCACCGCGTGCTGCGGTGCGCGGCCGTCAACCGCGCGGGCGACGCCATCGCCCCGGCCGCCAGCAGGCGCTCGTCCTCGCAGCAGCTGGACGAGGTCAGGGAGGACCTCCTGCTCGGCCTCCGCGAGGTGGCGGCGGCGGGGGCGCCCCCGCCCACCGGTGGCACTGGCGCGGCGGCGGAGGAGGAGAAGGAGCAGTCCCCGGAGGAGGCTACCCCGCGCCCTCGGCCGCGGCGCGCCCGAGGAAGACGCCGCCCCGCCACGTCCCCCTCCACGGCGGCCGCTGCGACCGTGTCGCCGTCGCCGTCCCAGCGGAGATTGGTCCGCGCCGACGCGCTCGACAGGCCGCGGTTCTCGGCCACGCTCTCCGCCGACGAGATCGAGGAGGACGTGTACGCGCTCACCGGCGCCCGCCCGCGCCGCCGCCCCCGCCGCCGGCCCCACGCCGTGCAGAGGCAGCTCGATGTGAGTCCGTCCGCCCGTGCCCTTCCTGCCCTGCCCTGCTCCTCCATTCCCTGTTTACATTGCAGCCCCTGCCGCCCCTGCCCCAGGGACCCGTGTGTAATTCCGTGAAATCTCTCGTGCGCAGATGCTACTCCCCGGCGCGTGGCTCTCGGAGATCACCGCGGAGTCCTACCGGGTGCCGGACGATCGCTGACCTTCAACCAGCGTCCAGCCGCCGACCAGCAATGCAAATTCGCCCATCGCAATTCACAATCCTCCGTCGCTGCCACCGTGAGCTCATATTCCATCGATTAATTGATCCATTGATCAAACATAGTTGGTATTATCATTAGTACTAGTAAACCAGTAGTAGTAAGCAGCAAGTGATCTTTAACTAGTTAGCGTATCAGTGAGGAGTACTCTGTTGTGGTTCTTGTTCAGTATGACCAGCAATGTTGGTACCCGTAAGTGCATTGTCCTTTGATGATGGTCCAGTTAGTTGTACATTGGTTAAGGTCGATCTCCTTGCTGTAAATTTCAATGCTGCCCGCTTCCATATGCACCTGCACTTGCACCAGCTTCATGTTCAAAACCTGCGGACTCTGACAGTTGGGCAGAGTTCTCTTCAGTCTCCATGAATCTATTTTCCTGTGTGAGTTTATGTTAGCTGCGAATTGTGATTATATATTTTCTGGCGGTGTGCAACTGCTGTTAGCGCATTTCGTTCTGGCTGGCTGACTGGTGGGTCCGAGCATTACGTCCAGGTTGCCCGACAGGTGGGCCCGGGGACCGAACAGTTACGAAAACCCTGCTGGCACCGCTTGGCGGCACGGTGGGCAGGGCAGGCAGAGTCTTTTCGTCGCCTGTTTTTCGGTTGCCGGTGGGCCCGGAGTGTCAGGGTCTGGCCTTGTGAGTTGGTTGACAGGCACGTATCTGATCACCGGGGTGGTCCCCGCTGTCGTGGACCGTCCAACTTTGGTGACGCCGCGCGTGTACGTACGCTTTTAACTCCGCTGAGGAGTGAGGTGTGACGCCGGTCTATGGGCTGTGTGCATGCACGCTTGTTGACGCTAGCCGGAGGGAGGGAGGTTGCGTGCTGCGGACGAAGATTCAGTGACCGGACTACAGCAAGTCACGTTGTGACCGGACCTCTCATCCACCCCACATTCTCCATCCAACGGTTCAAATCGAATGATTCCAAAAATTTGCTAAATTTATCTTTTTTGCTGCGACTAAAATACAAAGTATTTTTCATTGAAACATTTTCGTACTTACAACATGATTCGTTGGCAACATGTACATTTTTAGTTTTGAAATTTTTGATGATTTTCAAAAATCATCAAAAATTTCAAAACTAAAAATGTACATGTTGCCAACGAATCATGTTGTAAGTACTAAAATGTTTGAACGAAAAATAGTTTATATTTTAGGTGCAGTAAAAAAGACAAATTTAACAAAATTTTGTAATCACTCGATTTGAGCCGTTGGATGGAGAATGTGGGGCGGATGAGAGATCCGGTCACAACGTGACTTGCTGTAGTCCGGTCACTGAATCTTCGTCCGCGTGCTGCGCGGTGGCCGCAGTTAGTTCTCATGTCGTGTTAACCAAGCTCTTTCAAATGTGATGAAAGAAACTCCTCCCTTTCAAGTTATGAAACGAAAACACCAAACTGTTTAAAAACAGATCGCTCGATTAGTCAGGAATTACTAGTCCTTCAGTGGTCATGGTTATGTACCTCTAATTTTCCATTAATAGAAGGCATATCCCAACACACGGCTCCGCTCATCGCCTCAAACAGCCATGGGTAAAATTTGTGCACACTCGATCCCCAACGCATCGTCATCGTTTTCCATTCATTCCCTTCCTTTTTTTTCTAGCCGAGGAACTCATCGAAACTATAAAAAAACATCAAACATGCATGCTCAATTTTAAACAAGATCTCTATTTGTGGATGGCAAAAACAGTTCACTATTTATATTTGGAAATATATGTCTCGATTAGTTAGCCTTTTCTAGTCCTTCATTGGTCTTGATCATGTATTTCTTTGTAGCAACGGGTAGCCTTTGATTTTCCATTAATAGAACGATTGGTGTTAGAATTACAACGCTCTGCCAACATCAGAAGATGGGCAAAAACAAAAGGCGCACCGAGAGGCATCCACTGTCCATCGCGGCACACCGACAAAATAGCACACACGAAATAGAAACAAAAGGCGCACCGAGAGGCATCCACCGTCCACCGCGACACACCGACAAAATAGCACACGGGAAACAGAAACAAAAGGCGCACCGAGAGGCATCCACCGTCCACCGCGACACACCGACAAAATAGCACACGCGAAACAGAAACAAAAGGCGCACCGAGAGGCATCCACCGTCCACCGCGACACACCGACAAAATAGCACACGGGAAACGGAAACAAAAGGCGCACCGAGAGGCCTCCACTATCCACCGCGACACACCGAAAAAATAGCACACGCGAAACAGAAACAAAAGGTGCACCGAGAGACATCCACTGTCCACCGCGAGACACCGACAAAGTAGCACACGGGAAACAGAAAAAAGGCGCACCGAGAGGCATCCACTGTCCACCGCGAGACACCGACAAAGTAGCACACGGGAAACAGAAAAAAAGGCGCACCGAGTGGCATCCACTATCCACCGCGACACACCGACAAAATAGCACACGCGAAACAAAAACATAAGGCGCACCGAGAGGCATCCACTGTCCACCGCGAGACACCGAGAAAGTAGCACACGGGAAATAGAAAAAAAAGGCGCACCGAGAGGCATCCACTGTCCACCTCGACACACCGACAAAATAGCGCACACGGGTAAAATTCATCCTCATTCCCTCCCCACACCCCACAAACCGTCAATTAACGTCTTGTTATTGGTCTTTACTCACCCCATTCCTTTTTTTTCTAATTGAGGGGTTCATCGTGCCTGAGTTCATCAAAACTGAGAAAACACCAAATATGTATCCTCAATTTTGAACGAGCTCTCTTAAAAGGCACAAAAAGAGGCATCCAACGTTCACTTTCACAAACACACACACTAGCACGCGCGAAATAGATAACATAACATCAAACTCGTCGCCCCAAACTAGCACCCTTAAAATCCATTCCCATTCGCTCCTTGTAAACCATCAATAATTATCTACATAGGGGCTCATTGCACTTTATTCATCTTTTTCCATAAAATGGGCAAAATCCTAATCTCTGCATTAATAGATGTACATTTTTTTAAACTAGGTTAGAACATTTTTCTGCGGGTAGATTGAGCTTCCATTTTTTTAGTAGAAACCAAGCTAAATAGATTGTTCCACCTACACTGGAAGAAGAGCAAAAAATGAAATGCACGCAGAGAGTGTAACATACTAGGTTTAGAGGTTACAAATAATAGGAAAATAGATGTGTACATTGCATTCATGTATTTAAATTTCGAAGAGATTTGAATTTTTTATAGAACTTGTCCAAGTTGTTGAAGTTTCACCCAAGTTGATGAATTAGGACTAGGTGATCAAGATTAGTGTTAAAAAATTGAAATGACCTTTGTTAAAATTATACTTTTGGTTGAAGTAAGACTTGTAACTAAAAGTGAACCAACACACAACACACCATTAAGAAACAAACCTCAAATCAATTTTTTAATTATGGCATCTAATTATAATAAAATCTATTATCCCTTGTGCTGGAAAATTCTCTGGCACATGAAATCATCAAACATATTCGTGAAGCTAAATCTTGGTCTTCTAAATAAATCTAAATCATAACCACTCAAAAAGACATCTTGACATCTTATATATGGAAAATCACAAGGTCTAAAGTGCATTATAATAATGCATTGTTAAACCACTCATAAATTGATAAATATATGTAATACAACAAATTATGCACATTTACTTTACATTAAATAGATCAAACAACTTGAATAAAATTAACTATGAGCGTTTTGCAACTCAAATGATCTTTCCTTGGTGAAATCAAAACCATTGGAACGAAAG
Source organism: Lolium perenne (assembly GCF_019359855.2). NCBI lineage: Eukaryota > Viridiplantae > Streptophyta > Magnoliopsida > Poales > Poaceae > Lolium > Lolium perenne. The sequence continues at coordinate 20,824,501 of NC_067246.2, read as the reverse complement.
TCATCTTTAGATTCTTAATGATCATCCATTTGTTAATTATTTTTTCATTTGCAATTTAAGTTTTGAATTAAAGGTTCAAATCAGCCACATTTGCAATTTAAGTTTTAAATTAAAGGTTCAAATCAGCCACATTTGCAATTTAAGTTTTAAATTAAAGGTTCAAATCAGCCCACATATCCAATTCGACCCAATCCCATCTAGTGACAAATGCAACTTGTCATGATAATAAATAAATATTTAAAGTGGATAATCATGCCACCTAGGAACCTTGGCCACCAAGTAACCTTAGAAACCTTAGCCCAAGTTATCAGAAGCCTATAAATAGGAGACCCCACGAGCTTTCCCATCTCACAATTCAGCCAAGCAACACAAACCACACCCACTGATAGGGGGTGGCCCGATCTTCTCAGTAAACGACAGGTGGTGATGAACACACGATGGTAGCAGCGGATGGAATCGATGATGATGAGGAGGATAACTTGTATGACGCCGATGAAGTCTCTCGATTGATTCCTGATGCCAATGCAACAGCTCTCAACCCTGCAAGATATTCGCAACTCCACACACTTGCGCACGTAGCCGCCGACCACGAAGCGGTAGATTGCAATCTTCTAATCCCCAATGGAACATCAGATCACACAAACTTTCAGTAGCATAAAACTCCAGATCGCAACGAATTGGAGAGTAGTATTCAATAGTTTTGCATAGCAAACAACTAAGAACTAGGGTTTATCTTAAACGTGGTCTCAAGCAGCTAGGGGGTCGTCCAAGGCACTTATATAGGCGTCCGGGACGAGTTCTGGTCGAAAGATACAAGTAAAACCGACCCAGAATAGATCTGGTCGAGACAGACTCGGACTAATCCAGTCTGGAATCCGGTCAACCGGGCCTGGGACCGGGCTGGCCGGTCTGGCATCCGGTCAACCGGGCCGCAACCGGAACGTTCGCCAACCTTCGTCCCGTTTGGCACAGGTACGATGCATAGGGTCTGCCGCCCGGTCATCCTGGCCAGGGACCGGGCGCGCCGGTCTGGAGGCCGGTCTAACCGGGCGCTGGGCCGGCCTGGACGTCGACTTCTCCTCTCGCGCATGCCTCCCGCTCCTCCCTCGCGCGTCCATGAGATATCTTCATGTCCAACTCCATGTCCAGCTTCATGTCCATCTTGACGTCCGTCTTCATGTCCAGCTGCTCCTCTACTCCTCGTGCGATGCTCGTCTCCTCTTGATACCTGATGATACATAAGTAATAGGACTTAGGCAGTATAAAGTTCTCATCAATCAAAGTATCGTTTAGAAACAAGTTCACCTGTTGTTTAAGTAGCTTCGCACGAGCCCTTGTAATTGGTCCAATCCGAACTTCATTGGACTTGAGCTTCACAGCAGGTTCATCTTCATTTATCAATGACGGAGGTAGTGGTGTAGTAGGGATGTCCTCATCATCTCCCCCCCCCCCCTTCAAAAGGCATCGACCTCGACGCTCCAAGGTCTTCTCCGTCATATGGTGTCAAATCAGCAACATTGAAAGAATTACTGACACCAAACTCATCAACTGGAAGATCTATCGAGTATGCATTATCATTGATCTTGGCAAGCACTTTGTAAGGACCAGCACCACGAGGCTTCAACTTAGACTTCCGCAGCTTCGGGAACATATCCTTGCGAAAATGTACCCAGACCATATCACCAGGCTTGAACAACATCTCTTTGCGCTTCTTGTTCATCCTTGGAGCATTGCTCTTGCCTTTCTTCTCTATCAACTCTTTAGTCTTCACATGGATTTTTCGCACAAAATCTGCCCTCTTGGATGCCTCCATATTAACTCTCTCATGTATGGGTAAAGGCAACAAATCAAGTGGAGTAATGGGTTTGAAACCATACACCACCTTAAAAGGACATAGCTCCGTGGTAGAATGTACCGCCCTGTTGTAAGCAAACTCTACATGCGGCAAACACTCTTCCCACTCCTTCAGGTTCTTCTTGATCATGGATCTCAATAGTTGTGACAAGATTCGATTCACCACCTCAGTTTGACCATCATTTTGGGGATGACAAGTAGTACTGAACAGTAGCTTTGTCCCTAGCTTTCCCCAAAGTGTCTTCCAGAAGTAGCTCATGAACTTCACGTCACGATCAGAAACAATAGTCTTCGGGACTCCATGTAGTCGAACAATCTCCCTGAAAAATAGGTTAGCAATATGCGACGCATCGTCGCTTTTGTGGCAGGCAATAAAGTGTGACATTTTAGAAAATCTGTCCACTACCACAAATATAGAATCATGGCCTCTTTTAGTACGCGGCAAACCCAACACAAAATCCATACTAATATCTTCCCAAGGTGTAGTAGGTGCCGGTAACGGAGTATACAAACCGTGAGGCTTCAGCTTGGACTTGGACTTGTTGCAAGTAATGCACCTCTTCACATACCTGTCCACGTCCCGCCTCATCTTTGGCCAATAAAAGTGATCAGCGAGCATGAGTAGCGACTTCTCACGCCCAAAGTGACCCATCAAACCTCCAGCATGTGATTCCTGCAATAAGAGCAAACGCACAGACGATTCTGGAACACATAGTTTGTTAGCTCTAAACAAGAACCCATCGTGTATGTGATATTTTTCCCATGCTTTACCAATAACACATAAGCAGTATGGTTCAGCAAAATCATGATCAGTCGCATATAAATCACATAACACCTCTAATCCAGGAATTTAACATCAAGATGAGTTAACAGCATAGTCTTCCCAGATAGAGCATCAGCAACAATATTATCTTTTCCCTTCTTATGCTTAATAATGTACGGAAAAGACCCAATGAACTCAACCCACTTAGCAAGACGCCTATGCAAAGTAGATTGGGCTTTCAGATATTTCAAAGCTTCATGATCAGAATGTATGATAAATTCTTTTGGCCACAAATAATGTTGCCAAACCTCAAGAACTCGAATTAAAGCATACAATTCTTTATCATAAATAGGATAGTTCAACTTAGCACCAGAAAGTTTCTCAGAAAAATATGCAATTGGGCGACCCTCTTGCATCAACACACCACCAATTCCAATACCACTAGCATCACATTCAATCTCAAATTGCTTATTGAAATCAGGAAGTGCAAGCAACGGTGCAGAAGTTAACAATCGTTTCAGTTCATCAAAAGCATGATCTTGGGCAACACCCCACTCAAATGAAACACCCTTTTTAGTCAATTCATTCAAAGGTGCAACAATAGTACTAAAATTAGGCACAAAACGACGATAAAACCCAGCTAGACCATGAAAACTTCTTACTTGACTCACATTCATGGGAGTAGGCCAATTTTGAATAGCTTCAATTTTAGACACATCTACTTCTACTCCATGCTTAGAGACAACATAACCCAGAAATATGACCTTATCTTTGCAAAATGTGCACTTCTCAAGATTACCATAGAGTTTACTATCACGCAACACTTGCAAAACATGTCGAATATGTATAATATGATCAGATTCATTGCGGCTGTAAATTAATATGTCATCAAAATACACAACCACAAACTTGCCAATAAAATCACGCAAAACATGGTTCATCAGTCTCATGAAAGTGCTAGGTGCATTAGTCAAACCAAAAGGCATTACTAACCACTCATATAAACCAAATTTTGTTTTAAAGGCGGGTTTCCACTCATCCCCTTCTTTCATCCTAATTTGATGATAACCACTACGCAAATCAATTTTAGTGAAAACAGCAGCACCACTTAATTCATCTAGCATATCCTCTAAACGGGGAATAGGATGACGATATCGAATAGTAATGTTGTTTATCGCTCTACAATCTACGCACATACACCATGTACCATCTTTCTTAGGAACAAGAATAACATGAACAACACAAGGATTAAGGCTTATGCGGATATAACCTTTGTCGAGAAGCGCTTGTACTTGTTTTTGTATCTCCTTCGTCTCTTCGGGATTCGTCCTATATGGCGCCCTATTGGGCAGCGATGCGCCGGGAATCAAGTCAATTTGATGCTCAATACCTCGCAATGGTGGAAGTCCTGCGGGTACCTCTTCCGGAAACACGTCGCTAAATTTCTGCAAAACATTAGAAACACCAAGCGGAAGAGGGATCATGTCGTTAGAAACCAAAACCGTACCCCTGTACATGAGCACAAGACGCATGGCTGTAGGATCCTCACTAAATTCTCTCATATCTTGTTTGGTGGCTAATGAGACTAAGGAATTCACTCTCTCACTTTTCGTTATATCACTCACGGCATTACAATTCTCTCTCCTATCTATAGATGCATCCTCCAAGTTTACTTCAATCTTCTGAAGAGACTCATTGACAATTTTCTGTGGTGATATAGGCTGTAAGTTAATTTTCTTGCCCTTGAACTCCAAGTGATATGTATTGGCGCGGCCATTGTGTTGCACAGAACGGTCATAGAGCCATGGCCGGCCCAACAGCAGGTGACAAACCGTCATAGGAACCACATCAAAATCAATGGAATCCTTATACGGTCCAATCTCAAAATCAACTCGCACCATGTGGCTCACCTTCATCTCACCATTATTGCTCAACCACTGAATATAATATGGATGTGGATGCGGTAGATACTTCAGTTTCAGCTTGGCACATAACTCTTTGCTTGCTAGATTGCGACAACTCCCGCCATCAATAATGACCTTGCAAGCCTTGTCAGGACCAACTAGTGCCTTTGTTTGGAACAAATTACAGCGCTGTGTAGATGCACTTGACTGCACATTAAGAACACGCTGCGAGACAACAATAGTTTGAGATTCAGAAGGGAAAGCATCAAACCCATCACTGTCATAATCATCCTCATCTGGAGCATTTGGATCAACATCATCTCCAGTTTCATACTCATTGTCCTCATTAATGATCATAACTTTGCGGTTAGGACAATCTCGCTTGAAGTGACCCTTGCCACCACATGTATGACAAAGCATATCACGGTTGCGCGCTGTCGACATATTAGAACTAGTTCCACTTGCTGCAGGGACGGGCTTCTTTGTGTTAGAGACATTGGAGACCGGCTTGCTAGACGAAGTAGGGACATCCGCAGGGCGCGATGATGGTGCCATGGAGGGCGGCGCGCGGGGTGTGTAGCGCCCAACGCCTGTAGCACGGCCCTTCATTTGCAGTTCTTCAGCCAACTGTGACTCAGCTTCTCTTGCATGATGTAGTAGCTCATTCATAGTAGCGTAGCTGTGATGACACACAATGCCCTTGATATTAAACCGCAGACCATTCAGAAAACGATGTAGTGTCATCTGAAGAGACTCACGTACACGGGCACGCTGCATAAGCATCTCCATCTCCATGTAGTAAGCATCAACCGTCAACACACCTTGCTTCAATTGGGTCAACTTGTCAAAGACGGAATGCAAGTAATTGGTAGGCACAAAACGAGCTCTCATTGCCGTCTTCATAGCACGCCATGTGATAATAGGCAGCTCACCATCGTCTTCGCGAGCACACACAAGTCCATCCCACCAACACAATGCATAGCCATCAAACTCAGAGGAAGCAAGCTTGATCTTCCTATCTTCAGTATAGTCAGGGTGTAAACGCCACAATCTCTCAATCTTCAGCTCCCATGTAAGATATTCTTCAACATCAGTACCTCCTTCAAATCTGGGAATTGAGAACTTGGGTTTACCCAAACCATCTTCTTGTTGTTGAGGAACACGTTGGGCTCCGACGGGGACAAAACCACGACCAAGGAAATCACCAACACCACGGCCAATACCACGACCCATACCACGCCCTTGAGCATTAGCAGCTTCAGCATTGTCACCTTGCACACTGCCATCTTCATCAAGTGGTAGTTGTTGTTGCACCATTGTACATATCTCACCAACAGCGGTTGTCAGATTTTGTATCGATGCTTGAAGAGTCATCATGGATGTTTGAACAGTGTTAACCGCCGTAGTAGCCTCATCGACCTTCAAGTGAACACTCTGAATATCCTTGTCCAACGCGTCATTGGCAACACGGATTTCACGTTGTAGGTGATCACGTAGTGCCTCATACTCTAGCCAAGTAACTGTTGCTGCTGGATCCTTTTTCTGCATCACATCAACATCCTCAGTAGACATGATTAGTAGGTTAGTGCACTAAACAAAAATCTGTGGTGGTACTCTCACAACTCACTCAAAACTGATAAGAAAGGTAAATCTTACCGCTCCAAAGTGAATTAGTATTGCTTACCAACTTGGATTGACGGACTAGTGCACAGATGTAGCGAAGCGAATATCAAGGGTATAAGAACAAGCACACGACAAAGCAGGAGATATGTGGGGCTGTAGGTGGGCTACCTATTTGCACCAATAACAAGCTCTAGCGCTGACCGTCGACAACCAATGATACTCACACAAGGCGATATAATGGGGCAATGCAACTATATGTAGGAAAGGTTGCAATGAACTAGAGAGACGCTAGCAAAGCTCAACGAGACAGGCACAAGATTGCTCAACTACAGGTGCAGTAAAGTAAACTTAGGCCTTCACTTGATTCAACTAGCACTTCACTTTTCTTTTGGATTTTTCTTTTTGTATAACACACGCAACTATGTAGCTCTTTTTGCTTCTTTTCAATTTTCTCTTTTTTTTTGACGCAACTCCTTGATAACACGGCCAACAGAAATATGCAAAGCACCGATAACCTAACGAGCAGCCTGTCGAGCGGTAAAACTAGTCTCTTCTGGGGAAGTTCCTAGTCACTTTATATCGAAAGGCTGTGTCTATGGTTGGGAACAAGCACACTGTACGCTATGTGGACTCGGAGCAACAAAAACTGACACTAGACGACAAAAGTAACACAAGATGATAGAGTAAACTCAAACCCTAAAATACTAGATGGAAGAAAAAATACGCAAAAAAAAACTACAAAAAACAACTAAAACTTGAAATTAGTGCAATCTAAGGCTATGGCAAACCCTAACACTAACTTTTTATGGCTTTTTCTGGATAGGAAAAACACTCAGAACTCAACTATGGGGTGGATTGTGGATGGCTTACCGAGGAAAACTGGAACTCTGATACCAAGATGATAGGGGGTGGCCCGATCTTCTCAGTAAACGACAGGTGGTGATGAACACACGATGGTAACAGCGGATGGAATCGATGATGATGAGGAGGATAACTTGTATGACGCCGACGAAGTCTCTCGATTGATTCCTGATGCCAATGCAACAGCTCTCAACCCTGCAAGATATTCGCAACTCCACACACTTGCGCACGTAGCCGCCGACCACGAAGCGGTAGATTGCAATCTTCTAATCCCCAATGGAACAGCAGATCACACAAATTTTCAGTAGCATAAAACTCCAGATCGCAACGAATTGGAGAGTAGTATTCAATAGTTTTGCATAGCAAACAACTAAGAACTAGGGTTTATCTTAAACGTGGTCTCAAGCAGCTAGGGGGTCGTCCAAGGCACTTATATAGGCGTCCGGGACGAGTTCTGGTCGAAAGATACAAGTAAAACCGATCCAGAATAGATCTGGTCGAGACAGACTCGGACTAATCCGGTCTGGAATCCGGTCAACCGGGCCTGGGACCGGGCTGGCCGGTCTGGCATCCGGTCAACCGGGCGGCAACCGGAAAGTTCGCAAAAATTTGTCCGGTTTGGCCCCGGTACGATGCATCCGGTCTGCCGCCCGGTCAACCGGGCCAGGGACCGGGCGCGCCGGTCTGGAGGCCGGTCTAACCGGGCGCTGGGCCGGCCTGGACGTCGACTTCTCCTCTCGCGCATGCCTCCCGCTCCCCCCTCGCGCGTCCATGAGATATCTTCATGTCCAGCTCCATGTCCAGCTTCACGTCCATCTTGACGTCCGTCTTCATGTCCAGCTGCTCCTCTACTCCTCGTGCGATGCTCGTCTCCTCTTGATACCTGATGATACATAAGTAATAGGACTTAGGCAGTATAAAGTTCTCATCAATCAAAGTATCGTTTAGAAACAAGTTCACCTGTTGTTTAAGTAGCTTCGCACGAGCCCTTGTAATTGGTCAAATCCAAACTTCATTGGACTTGAGCTTCACAGCAGGTTCATCTTCATTTATCAATGACGGAGGTAGTGGTGTAGTAGGGATATCCTCATCACCCACACTTTAGATAGCTAGAGAGAGAGAGAGATCTAGAGAGTCAAGTGAAGCATCTAGGAGGGGAAAAACAAGAAGAAGCAAAAGTACTTTTTAGTCAAGAGGAAGAACAATTAACCTTCAATATTGCTATAGTTAAACTCATACATAGTAAACAGAGCATCAATAGCTTGGATTAATAGGATTGAACCAATTGTCTAGAGGATCATTGACGGTAGAAGTGTCAGTACCATTAGATCATGGTAGACATGAATTCTATTGCTGGGAAGGGTTGCCCCATATTACTTAAACAAGATTAATACCACATATATGTGTACACTCCAATGAGGCACCACGTGTCTGATAGCATGTTGGCAAAGCACCTATAACCTTGATCCAACAATCTTAATCAAGTCATTAAGAAGTCATCTTTTTTATCCAATCCTATTAATCGAACTCCTTGAAACAATTCAAGTGAGTTCTAAATTCAATTCCATAACTCATATGGTTTGTTTCACAATTAATCAAGTAAGTATTTGAATGTAAAAGAAAGGGCTCAAATTCAATATCTCTACTAAACATTTTATTATCATCATAGTCATGACAATTCAATCATCCTTGAATTATCCACTCTTTTATCAAGACACCGTGTATTTGTACATTGTTTCAATGAATGCATAATATTGAGAATACTCTCATAATTTCTATGATGTATTTGATGAAATTACGATTGATATTAATCTATATAATTTAAATAAATCTCCAAATTTTAACAAGTTCAATTTTGAATTCAACTCTTTCAGTGGTTATCTCATAGCCAAGAAATATTGTAGGTGTTTTGCCAACACGCTATCATACATATGCCAACGTGTATGATATCATGCTATTTTAGTGGTTAATTTTTATGATAGCATGTTGGCAAAGAACTATTGTATTGTATGTCACTATGAAAAGCTCTCTTTATTCCGCGCATAATAATATTGAATTCCACACATCACATATGCATGACATACAATATTTCTTATTCACTTATTCATCATTCATGAATTACAACTTAGTCAAATTAACCTTCGAAATGAGTTTGTTTATACAACTAAATTTTAATTTCAGAATTTTCTATCTTTAATACTCCCTCCGTTCTTAGATATAAGGTGTATAATTTTTGAGAAAAGACTCCAAGTATAAGGTATATTACGTTGGACAACCTATGTGGATAGTTTTTTTTAGGGATTTGCTGGTGTTTCCTTATATTTTGAAAACTCCTCTATGTTACCATGTCAATTGTCATGGATCAATCCCGCCACATCCTTGTATAGCTTTCTCTCCAAGTGTGTTTCTTAATTTCCTTGCCAAAAACTATACAACTAATATCTAGGGACGGAGGGAGTAGAATTTGTGCCCAAATTTTATTTCAAATTTTTCTAAGTCACAAAAGTGCATGGACGACATGTTGGGTGCCTCATGTGTGTGTGGCGCCCAATCACGGGGCACCCCGCCACCAAGAGAATTTCAAAACATAAAACATTTCAAAAAATTGAATTAAAGACAACAACTTGGACGATCAATATATTAAGATAAAACCTTCAGCAGAGGCACACCTCGATCTCACTTAATAACTCTTAACAAAAATTGCCGGGTTCATGGCACCAAAACATAAGAATTAAAATCCTTCACCAGATGGTGAGCTAAAAGAAAATATTTATTCCGCTCCGGGTAATCATCTTGACGTTGACCTTGAGCGCATCTCCCGGGCATCAAGTCCAGCAAGTCCAACACTTCACTTCTCTCCAGTCCTCATCTTCTTGGCGGGTCCGTGCATTAATTTGAACACACTTGATTAGTATCACATACTTAGGACTCAAGAATAAGCGAAAATAATTAAGTTAATAATTATGTATAACTCTTATACCTTTTCTAGGTTGTTCGGAGTGTAGTCGGGAAAGACAAACTTTGTCGAATCCGACAGCGATCCATCTCCCACTATCTTAAGCATGTTGAAGAGCTTCTTCATTGGCTCCATCACCCCCAACATAACATAACATGCTATAAGGCTATCATAGGAGAGGGGGAGTGATGCGAGGATGACATCGGTGTTGTATTCTAGAGGTGTGGGGAAACCCAAAACTCTAGAAGCTTCAGCAGGTCCACCAAGATGACCTCATGCTAGTGCATGAAGCCCCCTTCCTTGAGATTGCAATTCTAGATTGCTTTCATTAGCTTGTAACGATCAACTCAAACTTTCTAAAGGAACAAGATCTTCAACTCGGCAATCATCCCAACATGATGGGTATTCTTGAAGCGTTCAGACAGCTCATTCGACCTTTTCAACATCATGATTTTTCATGACACCTTCCTCATCAATGAACTCCTCACGGGCTCGCCATTCATGTCATAGCAAGACGGAGGATTGGGGAGAGGCGCAGCGAGCACGCACAATGATGGCTGTAAAATACGCCATATTTTCTCACGTTTAAACCCTCGGCTAAGTCAAGAAATTGACTAAGTTTACATCTCAACTTGCCACTAATGCCTAATCAATGCAAATATGTGCAATCTCTTCTACTTTTGGATGTTGTGCAGGATATCACGTTATAATGGCAAATGGACCTGCAATTACTGAAGAAAATCGAGCCAGGAACATGGCAAAGTTGACTATGATCGGAAAGACGATTCCAGGGGCTTTAACGGGCATCGGTACGGGCCAGCCCCGCCTGTACCGTCCTCCCGTACCACATGCGGCTACGTTCCCGAGGTCAAACACTACAAAAGTTGTGAAGGGGCCGACGCTGAAAAGAGAGTCATTCGTCGCCAAACAGAGTCGCCATCCATCATATCCATCTGCAACACACCGAAGGAGATCCATCGCCATAGTTCATCCATTCCATCCTCCATCTCCTCCATAGCCATATCCATCACCATTGTAATAGAGATCTCCTTGAGAATTGGTGATCAGTGTAAGAATATTATGATTTCAATCTAAGTATTTTGCACAATGATTTTATCTTTGTATTTGATTTTGATATTATGTGTGAGTACTCCTCACGGGCTGCGGGTTGGGGTGAATCCTCGCAGCATTCATGTGCATCTAATCTTGTCTTATGTGTAAGGATTGAATAGGGGTTTTACGATCTTGTATCCTTATCTCTTTGCCTCGTCTTGATGATCTACAGGTACCCATATCATTCGAGTCGATCAAGGGAAGAGGTGGGATGAGTGGAGAACGGCATGCTTCCGCGAAACCTTAGTTACAGAAAGGGGAAAGTAACGGTACATGTTTAGTGATTCATTCGGGATCATAGCACAATCATCTAGCTTAAGGCTTTGGTATGTATTTACATAAAAAATGTTATTGCTTGCGGCTGTGAGGATAATGGTTGGACCATTAGGCTCTTGTCACCTCCGGCTTTAGGGGCAAGGGTATTTACGGATGTGCTACTAACAAATCTCTTATCTCTATTTTATTTGTTAGACATGTGAGCTTTATTTATATATGTATGCATCGATGCAGGTGAAACCTTAACCCTGGCCTATTTTCATCATTGAATACAACCCCCTTAAAAGTAAACTAGATATGTCTGGTAAACTGAAGATAAAATACACTAGCAGGTCTTGTAAACGTTTCCGTCATAACCATTTAGCAGTGCTTCCCAAGGTTCGATTAAACCTAGGTCTTCTAGGGAAAAATCTTACCATGCTACAATTCGTAATCCAGATCGAATGTATCAACCCTTTTTCTGGCGATGTTGCCGGGGAAGCAATTTCGCTATTCCGGTAAGGTTACTAGAGACCTTGTTAGTTATCTTATTTTTAGTTTTAATTTTTTATTTACTGTTATTAATTTACTGTTTTACTTTTACGTGAAAACCCAAATTAGTTACTTGTTCTTTTTCAATCATAGAAGAAAATACCAAAAAGATAATCACTATGGTAGAAAAGAAGCTTGAGGAATATGCTATCCCCAATGATGATTTATTCGTGCACCCATAGCTCAGCCCGCTGTTGAAGCGGAGAACTATGAAATTAAGTCCAACCTTTTAAATTTGGTTCAGCAGAACCAATTTGGAGGCTCATCCGCTGAGGATTCGGGTATGCACTTAAACACATTCACTGAAATATGTGATATGATGCGCATTAAAGATGTTGATCCAAATGCTATTACATTACACTTGTTTCCCTTTTCATTAAGAGGAGCAAAGGACTGGTTGCTAGCTTTGCCTAATGGCAGTATAACTTCATGGGAAGAATGCACTAATATATTTATGACGAAGTTTTTCTCACCAACAAAGACTATGCAACTGCGTTCTAATATTACAAGTTTTAGACAAGAAGACCGCGAGCCACTAGCGCTTGCATGGGGAAAGGATGAAGGAGGCCATCATAAACTTTCCAAGTCATGGAATGAAGGATTGGTTAATCCTAAATTTATTTTATAATACCCTTAACCCAATGTCAAAGTGTATGCTTGATACTGCATCAGGAGGAACATTCACGAGCAAGCCAGTTGAATTGGAAAGGAGGCTTCTAGATGATATGTGATGTCTATGCACGCTTCTATTCTTGTAGACAATGATGGGCCTCCAAGTGCATAGGTTTGTAGAACAGTAGCAAGTTTCCCTTAAGTGGATCACCCAATGTTTATCGAACTCAGGGAGGTAGAGGTCAAAGATATACCTCTCAAGCAACCCTGCAATTACAATACGAGAAGTCTCTTGTATCCCCAACACACCCAATACACTTGTTAGGTGTATAGCTGCACTAGTTCGGCAAAGAGATAGTGAAATACAAGTAATATAGATGATTATGAGTGGTAATTGCAATCTGAAATAAAAATGGCAGCAAGCAAATATGTAGCAGAACTAGTTGTAAACGGTGTTTCAATGCTTGGAAACAAGGCTTAGGGATCATACTTTCACTAGTGGACACTCTCAACAATGATACCATAATTGAATACATAGATATTATCTCTTCACTATGCTACTCTGAACCACTCTCCGGTTTGATAATAAACATAAATTCATTGCGTAGGGCTGCATAAGCATTCCTTAAAGTTCGCATTTCCAATCTATGGACGCCCCACACAATCACCTTGAGCGTTCAAAGATGGTACTAACTAGACACCAAAATTCGTAAGTATTTCTGTAATTAAGCTTAAGAAACAAACACGGTGTGCACACTGTCACCTTCACACCGTTGGACAAGGTGTCCCCGGAGATCACATAATAAAACTACTTGAGTACCACAATAATTGAAGAATAGCATCTACTTATTCAACTAGATTACAAAGCTCATGATCACATAAAGATCATACATGGATAGATAGATAGACCACATAGCTACCGGTAAAGCCCTCAGCCTCAGGGGAGAACTACTCACTCCTCGTCATAGGAGTCAGCAACGGCAATGGAGATGGCGGTGGAGTCGATGGAGATGGCTCTGGGGGCAATTCCCCGTCCCGGTAGGGTGCGGGAACAGAGACTTCTATCCCCCAGATCTTGTCTTCAGCGGTGGCGGAGCTACATAACTTTTCATGGATGAAGACTTAGTTTTTTAGGGTTAACGCGTCGGGAGGCTTCTTATAGGTGGAAAGACGAAGTCGGTTGAGGCCAGGTGGCCCCAGACCACCCCTAGGCGCGGCTAGGTCCTGGGCCGCGCCAAGTCCTAGTCTGGCCGCCCTGTGGCGCCTCTTCGTCCCTCCTCTGGACTTCGTCTTTGTTACGGAAGATCTTCGGCTTTTGTTTCGTCCAATTCCGAGAATATTCTACAACTTTTCTAAAATACAAAACAGCAGAAAATAGGGAACTGGCACTGTGGCATCTTGTCAATAGGTTAGTGCTGGTAAATGTATAAAAGTGCAACAAAGTGTAAGAAAAACATATATAAGTTGGTGTAAAACAATCATGGAGCATCAAAAATTATAGATACGTTTGCAACGTATCAGCATCCCCAAGCTTAACTCCTGCTCGTCCTCGAGTAGGTAAGTGATAACAAAAATATTTTTTGAGGTAACATGCGGCCAACACAATCTTGATCAAGTTATAGTAAAGCATTGTGAGATGGGATCAAAGTACTCTAAACATAGGCATGATAGATATAATTCTAACAATAGAACTTAGCAACTATGTTACAACATGAGAAGTAACTCAAATAAAGGATCGTGAATAATTGTGCATTGAAAGCAACTGTTTGTTTATGAGCATAGAGAAAACAAAGCAAAGTGGTACTCAACTTGTCCTTTATGAAGTAGCAAAACATAAATGCTAGGACACCTTTAAGTTTCAAAGGGTGACTAGATACAAGTAATTTAAAAACAAGCAATAGCATAATCATGAATCAATCAATAATAAATTTTGGGACTATGCACATTAGACTCAGAATGATAACTATGCTCCCTTAATTGGTGCATAAAGCAAGAAGATGAACACTCAACATAAAATTAAAAGAAATGTCCTTCGTAGAAGGAAGCAAGATTAACAAATTTTATAAACCTTCCAAAAAGTATGGCACTCATTAGCTTTGAGCTCCCATTACCACTATCATAAGCATCTTGAATGGTTAAAGTTAATGTGAGGGCAAATATGAGTTATATGCTTGACAAATCACAAGTTGAAAATCTCGTGCCCCTTGAATACGAGTACCTAAACCTCATGATACTCAACTTAGGTCCCAAGTAAGTTCTTGTCATTGTAAATATACATGTATCATTGAGAATGCCAACGGGGTACCTTCTGCCCCATGATATAGAAGTACTCCTGCCGATATAGGAGCAATCTCATACCAAAATGACAAGACAAACAGACAATGAGCATCTCAACAATCCTTTTATTTACTATGGGCATAGCATTTTATTGAAGATGCGTGATGTCTACATGTGCTTCTATTCTTGTAGACAGTGTTGGGCCTCCAAGAGCAGAGGTTTGTAGAACAGCAGCAAGTTTCCCTTAAGTGGATCACCCAAGGTTTATCGAACTCAGGGAGGAAGAGGTCAAAGATATCCCTCTCAAGCAACCCTGCAATCACGATACAAGAAGTCTCTTGTGTCCCCAACACACCTAATACACTTGTCAGATGTATAGGTGCACTAGTTCGGCGAAGAGATAGTGAAATACAAGTGGTATGAATGAATATGAGCAGTAGTAACGGCGCCAGAAAAGTGCTTGCTGGCGTGCAGTTGATGGTAGTAATATTGCAGGAAGTAAAGATGCAGTAAAACAGTAAACAAGCGATGATTGCAGTATTTGGAAACAAGGCCTAGGGATCATACTTTCACTAGTGGACACTCTCAACATTGATCACATAAATAAATAAGTTCTCTTCCTTTGTGCTACATACACTCTTGTTTGATAATGAACACCATTCGTTGTGTAGGGCTACTAGAGCACCTCGATGCCGGAGTTAACAAGCTCCACAACATTCGATATTCATGTTTAAGTAACCTTTAGAGCATAATAGATCTTTGCAATTTAAACCGAGTACTAACATAGCATACACACTGTCACCTTTACACTATGAAGGGGGAATAAATCACATCAATACTATCATAGTAATAATTAACTCCATAACCTACAAGAGATTATGATCATAGCCTACGCCAAGTACTACACGATGCACACACTGTCACCATTACACCGTGAAGGAGGAATAGACTACTTTAATAACATCACAAGAGTAGCACATAGACTAATAGCGATACAAAGCTCATCATATGGATCTCAATCATGCAAAGCAATTCATGAGATCATTGTATTGGGGTACATGAGAGAGAGATTAACCACATAGCTACCGGTAGAGCCCTTAGCCTCGATGGAGAACTACTCCCTCCTCATGGGAGACAGCAGCGTTGATGAAGACGGCGGTGGTGTTGATGGAGAGGCCTTCCGGGGGCATTTCCCCGTCCCGGCGGCGTGCCGGAACAGAGACTCCTGTCCCCCAGATCTTGGCTCGCGATGGCGGCGGCTCTGGAAGGTTTCTCGTACCGTGGCTTTTTCGTATCGAGGTTTTAGGTCGAGGAGGCTTAAATAGGCGAAGAGGCGGAGTCGGAGGGCTGACGAGGCGGTGACACAATAGGGGGGCGCGCCCCCCCTTGGGCCGCGCCGCCCTGGCGTCTGGTGGCCCTGTGGCCCCCCTCTGGTTCCTCTCGGGTGTTCTGGAAGCTTCGTGGAATTCTAAGATGCTGGGCGTTGATTTCGTCCAATTCCGAGAATATTTCCTTACTAGGATTTCTGAAACCAAAAACAACAGAAAACAGGAACTGGCACTTCGGCATCTTGTCAATAGGTTAGTTCCGGAAAATGCATCAAAACGATATAAAGTGTGTATAAAACATGTGAGTATCATCAATAAAGTAGCATGGAACATAAGAAATTATAGATACGTTTGGGACGTATCAAGCATCCCCAAGCTTAGTTCCTACTCGCCCTCGAGTAGGTAAACGATAACAAAGATAATTTCTTAAGTGACATGCTACCAACATAATCTTGATCAACATTATTGTAAAGCATATGAGATGAATGCAGCGATTCAAAGCAATAGTAAAGACAATGACTAAACAACTGAATCATATAGCAAAGACTTTTCATGAATAGTACTTTCAAGACAAGCATCAATAAGACTCGCATAAGAGTTAATCATAAAGCAATAAATTCTTAGTAAAGGCATTGAATCAACACAAAGGAAGATATAAGTTTCAGCGGTTGCTTTCAACTTCAATATATATATCTCATGGATAATTGTCAACATAAAGTAATATAACAAGTGCAATAGGTAAACATGTAAGAATCAATGCACAGTTGACACAAGTGTTTGCTTCTAAGATAGAAGGAATAGGTAAACTGACTCAACAATAAAGTAGAAGATAGGCCCTTCGCGGAGGGAAGCATTGATTACTATTTTTGTGCTAGAGCTTTTATTTTGAAAACATAGAAGCAATTTTGTCAACGGTAGTAATAAATCATATGTGTTATGTATAAGACATCCTATAAGTTGCAAGCCTCATGCATAGAATACTAATAGTGCCCGCACCTTGTCCTAATTAGCTTGGATTAACACGGATTATCATTGCATAACATATGTTTCAACCAAGTGTCACAAAGGGGTACCTCTATGCCGCCTGTACAGAGGTCTAAGGAGAAAGTTCGCATTGGATTTCTCGCTTTTGATTATTCTCAACTTAGACATCCATACCGGGACAACATAGACAACAGATAATGGACTCCTCTTTTAATGCTTAAGCATTCAACAACAGTTAATATTCTCATAAGAGATTGAGGATTTGTGTCCAAACTGAAACTTCCACCATGATTCATGGCTTAGTTAGCGGCCCAATGTTCTTCTCTAACAATATGCATACTCAAACCATTTGATCATGAAAATCGCCCTTACTTCAGACAAGACGAACATGCATAGCAACTCACATGATATTCAACAAAGGTAAAAGTTGATGGCGTCCCCAGAAACATGGTTACCGCTCAACAAGCAACTTATTAAGAAATAAGATACATAAGTACATATTCTTCACCACAATAGTTTTTAAGGCTATTTTCCCATGAGCTATGTATTGTAAAGGTAAAGAATAGAATTTTAAAGGTAGCACTCAAGTAATTTACTTTGGAATGGCAGAGAAATACCATGTGGTAGGTAGGTATGGTGGACACAAATGGCATGGTTTTTGGCTCAAGGATTTGGATGCACGAGAAGAATTCCTCTCAATACAAGGCTAGGCTAGCAAGGTTGTTTGAAGCAAAATCAAGTATAAACCGGTGCAGCAAGACTCACATATGACCATATTGTAAGCATTATAAGACTTTACATCGTCTTCCTTGTTGTTCAAACACCTTAATCAGAAAATATCTAGACTTTAGAGAACAATCATGCAAACCAAATTTTAACAAGCTCTATGCAGTTCTTCATTAATGGGTACAAAGTACATGATGCATGAGCCTAAACATGATCCATATGAGCACAAAAATTGCCAAGTATCAAATTATTCAAGACATTATACCAATTACCACATGCAGCATTTTCCGTTTCCAACCATATAGCAATTAACGAAGCGGTTTTCAACTCCGTCATGAACATTAAAAGCTAAGAACACATGTGTTCATATGAACCAGCGGAGCGTGTCTCTCTCCCACACAAGCATTTATTCAGAGAATGAAAATAACAAAACGAAAATAAAAGCACATGGACGCTCCAAGTAAAGTACATAAGATGTGACCGAATAAAAATATAGTTTCAAGAGAAGAAACCTGATAAATTGTTGATGAAGAAGGGGATGCCTTGGGCATCCCCAAGCTTAGACGCTTGAGTCTTCTTGAAATATGCAGGGATGAACCACGGGGGCATCCCCAAGCTTAGACTTTTCACTCTTCTTGATCATAGTATATCATCCTCCTCTCTTGACCCTTGAAAACTTCCTCCACACCAAACTCGAAACAAACTCATTAGAGGGTTAGTGCATAATCAAAAATTTCACATGTTCAGAGGTGACACAATCATTCTTAACACTTCTGGACATTGCCCAAAGCTACTGGAAGTTAATGGAACAAAGAAATCCATCCAACACAGCAAAAGAGGCAATGCGAAATAAAAGGTAGAATCTGTCAAAACAGAACAGTCCGTAAAGACGAATTTTTTAGAGGCACTGGACTTGCTCAGATGAAAATGCTCAAATTGAATGAAAGTTGCGTACATATCTGAGGATCACGCACGTAAATTGGCAGATTTTTCTGAGTTACCTACAGAGAACCCTGCCCAAATTCGTGACAGACAGAAATCTGTTTCTGCGCAGTAATCCAAATCAAGTATGAACCTTGCTATCAAAGACTTTACTTGGCACAACAATGTAATAAAATAAGATAAGGAGAGGTTGCTACAGTAGTAACAACTTCCAAGACACAACAAAACAGTAGCAAAATAAATACATGGGTTATCTCCCAAGAAGTTCTTTCTTTATAGCCATTAAGATGGGCTCAACAATTTTAACGATGCTCGCACAAGGATAAGAGTTGAAGCAAAAGAGAGCATCAAAAAGCAAGTTCAAAACATATTTAAGTCTAACCCTCTTCCTATGAAAAGGAATCTTGTACACAAATAAATTCATGAAGAACAAAGTGACAAGCATAAGAAGGCAATACAAGCGCAACTTCAAAATTCTCAACATAAAGAGGGGAAACTTAATATTATTAAGATGCATATAACCATGTTTCCCTCTCTCATAATAACTTTCAGAGGCATCATGAACAAACTCAACAATATAAGTATCACATAAAGCATTCTTATTCATATGCATAAAAGTATCATTACTCTCCACGTAAGCATAATCAATTTTATTAGTTGTAGTGGGAGCAAATTCAACAAAGTAGCTATCATTATTATTCTCATCATCAATTATAGGAGGCATATTGTAATCATAATAAACTTTATCCTCCATAGTAGGCGGCACCAGAAGACCACTATTATTATAATCATCATATATGGGAGGCATATCATAATCAACATAAACTTTCTCCTCATCAATACCCGGAGGACTAAAGAGATCATTTTCATCAAAACCGACCTCCCCAAGCTTAGAATTTTCTATAGCATTAGCAACAATGGTGTTCAAAGCATTCATACTAATAACATTCCCATTAGCATGCATAAGTTCCATGGGTTTTTTTATTTTCTCTTCAAACACATCATGTCCTAATTCAAGATAAAGTTCATAAAGATCTCTCATTTTGTTGTTGTCTTCCATTAAGCCTTACTAGTGTAAAACAAGAGAAAAAAGATGCAATTGCAGGATCTAAAGGAAATAGCTTCGAGCGCACACACAACGGCAACAGAAAAGTACTTAGTTACCTGGAACCGGAGTATGAGTGCCTTTTACCTTTCCTCCCCGGCAACGGCGCTAGAAAAGTGCTTGATGTCTACGTGTGCTTCTATTCTTGTAGACAGTATTGGGCCTCCAAGAGCAGAGGTTTGTAGAACAGCAGCAAGTTTCCCTTAAGTGGATCACCCAAGGTTTATCGAACTCAGGGAGGAAGAGGTCAAAGATATCCCTCTCAAGCAACCCTGCAATCACGATACAAGAAGTCTCTTGTGTCCCCAACACACCTAATACACTTGTCAGATGTATAGGTGCACTAGTTCGGCGAAGAGATAGTGAAATACAAGTGGTATGAATGAATATGAGCAGTAGTAACGGCGCCAGAAAAGTGCTTGCTGGCGTGCAGTTGATGGTAGTAATATTGCAGGAAGTAAAGATGCAGTAAAACAGTAAACAAGCGATGATTGCAGTATTTGGAAACAAGGCCTAGGGATCATACTTTCACTAGTGGACACTCTCAACATTGATCACATAAATAAATAAGTTCTCTTCCTTTGTGCTACATACACTCTTGTTTGATAATGAACACCATTCGTTGTGTAGGGCTACTAGAGCACCTCAATGCCAGAGTTAACAAGCTCCACAACATTCGATATTCATGTTTAAGTAACCTTTAGAGCATAATAGATCTTTGCAATTTAAACCGAGTACTAACATAGCATACACACTGTCACCTTTACACTATGAAGGGGGAATAAATCACATCAATACTATCATAGTAATAATTAACTCCATAACCTACAAGAGATTATGATCATAGCCTACGCCAAGTACTACACGATGCACACACTGTCACCATTACATCGTGAAGGAGGAATAGACTACTTTAATAACATCACAAGAGTAGCACATAGACTAATAGCGATACAAAGCTCATCATATGGATCTCAATCATGCAAAGCAATTCATGAGATCATTGTATTGGGTACATGAGAGAGAGATTAACCACATAGCTACCGGTAGAGCCCTTAGCCTCGATGGAGAACTACTCCCTCCTCATGGGAGACAGCAGCATTGATGAAGACGGCGGTGGTGTTGATGGAGAGGCCTTCCGGGGGCACTTCCCCGTCCCGGCGGCGTGCCGGAACAGAGACTCCTGTCCCCCAGATCTTGGCTTCGCGATGGCGGCGGCTCTGGAAGGTTTCTCGTACCGTGGCTTTTTCGTATCGAGGTTTTAGGTCGAGGAGGCTTAAATAGGCGAAGAGGCGGAGTCGGAGGGCTGACGAGGCGGTGACACAATAGGGGGGCGCCCCCCCCCCCTTGGGCCGCGCCGCCCTAGCGTCTGGTGGCCCTGTGGGCCCCCTCTGGTTCCTCTCGGGTGTTCTAGAAGCTTCGTGGAATTCTAAGATGCTGGGCGTTGATTTCGTCCAATTCCGAGAATATTTCCTTACTAGGATTTCTGAAACCAAAAACAGCAGAAAACAGGAACTGGCACTTCGGCATCTTGTCAATAGGTTAGTTCCGGAAAATGCATCAAAACGATATAAAGTGTGTATAAAACATGTGAGTATCATCAATAAAGTAGCATGGAACATAAGAAATTATAGATACGTTTGGGACGTATCGATCAATGCGTCATAGAATTCTCACTATGGTTCGCTGTAAATTTCCACCATGAATGATGCATGGCTTAAGTTGTCCGCCCAGGGGTTTCTCTAACATATATACAAACTCCATGGACTTACAAGTTCCATTTTATTTTGCACCGCTAGGCATCCATAAACAAAAGAACAGGATATCAACTAAATAGGAATAAGTGCAATGTTGAAAGCGTGCCCCATGAAAGCATGGTTGTGCTAACTCCCAACTCGTAATTTGCAACCAAACCCCGTTGAAGACCTCAAGATGATGAGAATTTAAAGAAGTGGAGAAGCACTTGAAGAACTGGACTATAGCAATGCTCCAACACCTGAGTACTCCGTAGAAGATATCATTAAGACAGTCATGGTAAGACACCCCGGAGTTGATGAAGTTAGTGGTGAAAGGTACCAAAAATTTATTTATGAAGTAGTGATGGTGGTTGACGAGCTTGATGGAGTGTCTTGATCAGTCCCCGGCAACGGCACCAGAAAACAGCTTGATGGCGTGTGCTCGTTGATACGTCTCCAACGTATCTATAATTTCTTATGTTCCATGCTAGTTTTATGACAATACCTACATGATTTATTCATACTTTATATCATTTTGATGCATTTTCTGGTACTAGCCGATTAACAAGATGCCGAAGCGCCAGTTCCTGTGTTCTGCTGTTTTTGGTTTCAGAAATCCTACACAGGAAATATTCTCGGAATTGGACGAAACAAAAGCCCACGACCCTATTTTCCACGGAGGGTTCCAGAACATCGAAGAAGAGTCGGAGACGGCCAGCAGGGGGGCCACCCCATAGGGTGGCGCGGCCCACCCTCCTGGCGCGCCCAGGTGTGGGGAGGCCACCCCCTGGCTCCTCCGAGGCCGCCCTTCCGCCTATATATTCTCCCAGATGCGAAAACCCTAAGGACATCAGTCATATTCCACGAAAAGTTACGTAGCCGCCGCCATCGCGAAGACAAGTTTGGGGGACAGAAGTCTCTGTTCCGGCACGCCGCCAGGACGGGGAAGTGCCCCCGGAATCCATCTCCATCGAATCCATCGCCATCTTCATTGCCGTTGTTGTCTCCCATGATGAGGAGGGGGTAGTTCTCCCCCGAGGCTGAGGGCTCTACCGGTAGCTATGTGGTTCATCTCTCTCTCCCATGGTGTGATCTTTATGTGATCATGAGCTTTGTAATCTAGTTGAATATGTAGATGTACCCTTATTTATTATGCACTCTAGAGGTTACTTTAATATGAACTCCGGAGTCACTCTCCACGGTGTGATGGTGACGGTGTGCGCATCGTGTGTGATTCCTTTATGACGTTGTGGAGCTTGTTTACTCCGGCTTGAGGTGTGCTTTTATAGCCCTACACAATGAATGGTGTTTGTTATCCAACAAGAGGGTGTTTGAGAGTAGCATCTATTTATTCAATTATGTGATCATTGTTGAGAGTGTCCACTAGTGAAAGTATGATCCCTAGGCCTTGTTTCTAAGCATTGAAACACCGTTTCCAACAAGTTCTGCTACATGTTCGTTTGCTGCCATTTTTATTTCAGATTGCAATTACTACTTATAATCATCCATACTACTTGTATTTCACTATCTCTTCGCCGAACTAGTGCACCTATACATCTGACAAGTGTATTAGGTGTGTTGGGGACACAAGAGACTTCTTGTATCTTAATTGCAGGGTTGCTTGAGAGGGATATCCTTGACTTGTACCTCCCTGAGTTCGATAAACCTTGGGTGATTCACTTAAGGGAAACTTGCTGCTGTTCTACAAACCTCTGCTCTTGGAGGCCCAACACTGTCTACAGGAATAGAAGCGTGCGTAGACATCACTCGTCGTATGCGGACACGCTGTTGGGGAACCCCAAGAGGAAGGTGTGATGAGCACAGCAACAAGTTTCCCTCAATATGAAACCAAGGTTTAATCGACTAGCAGGAGAAAAACGTTACTTCTAAAGGTGTTGCTGGTTGACTAGTGGCAGGGCGCACTACCGGCGTCAGCAACAGCGTGAAACCTGCAAACAACGCAACCAAAGTACTTTGCCCCAACTTACAATGAGGTTGTCAATCTCACCGGCTTGCTGAACACAAAGTATTAGATGTATCGAATGGAAGGAGGTGTTTGCAGAAAGTAAATAGAACAAGATTGCAGTTGAATTTATCAGTAAAGGAAATAAGACCGGGGTCCACAGTTCACTAGAGGCGTCTCTCCATAAAGAAATAGCATGTTGGGTGAACAAATTACACCTGGGAAATTGATAGAATATCGGCCATACATGACAAGATGATTACTATGATATTTAGTATTGGGCATTACAACATAATACATAGACCGTAATCCAACTGCGTCTATGACTAATAATCCACCTTTAGGTTAGCGTCCACACCCCTTCCAGTATAAAGTTGCAAGCAACAGACTATCGCATTAAGTAATGTGTGTAAAGTAAAAAATAAAATTACCCTTGGATAAAACATTGTTGTTTTCTCCCTAGTAGCAGCAAACATCTACAACCCTAGAAGTTATAAAGTCACTCTCCCAGGAAACTAGACGCATGAACCTACTATCGAGCATAAATACCCCCTCTTGGAGTCACAAGTGTCCACTTGGCTAGAGTTTCTACTAGGAACGGAGAGCATGCACGATCACAAATAACATATGACATGAATATATAATCAATCTCAACATAGTATTCAACAATCATCAGATCCCAGCAAACCAAACATATAGGATTACATAAAGATGATCTTGATCATGTAGGGAAGCTCACAAGATCGATACATGAAGCACAAGGTGGAGAAGACAACCATCTAGCTACTGCTATTGACCCATAGTCCAGGGATGAACTACTCACGCATCACTTCGGAGGCGGGCATGGTGATCTAGATGCCTCCGACGATGATTTCCCCCTCCGGCAGGGTGCCGGGAAGAGCTTCAGAACCCCCCGAGATGGGTTCGGCGATGGCGGCCGCGACGGAACTTTTCATGGATGGAGGCTTGGGTATCCAGAGTTTTCCCGAGAAGATGTATAAATAGGCAGATGATTGAGGTCGGTTGGGCGCCTGGTGGGCCCAGACCACCCCTAGGCACGGGCCAGGCCTAGGTTGCGCCTAGGGTAGGTCTGGCCGACCTGCTGCGCCTCGTCGACCCCCCTCAGGACTTCGTCTTCGTTTCGGTAAAATATTGACTTCGGATTTTGTTTCGTCTAATTCCGAGAATATTTTCTGTACAACTTTTCAGAAATACAAAAACAGCAGAAAACATGAAACTGGCACTGTGGCATCTTGTTAATAGGTTAGTTCCGAATATCATGTAAAAGTGTAACGAAGTGTAAACAAAACATATATGAATTGGTGTAAAACAAGCATTGAGCATCAAAAATTATAGATACGTTTGAGACGTATCAAGTAGCATGCAAAGTTCGTGATTTGGAATAACAATATAAGAAGCTAGCTAAAAAAGTTCCAGCTAAGCTTGATGATATATTTGAGCCCACTATTAAAATCCATTTTGGAACAAATGAGGTGGCTGCACTTTGTGATCTTGGTGCAAGCGTCTCCACAATTACAAAGATCTTATTTGATAAGTTAGGAATGGGGCTATTTAGAACAACTGAGCTAAGACTGCACTTAGATGATTCAACATATAGGCAAGCTGTAGGCATAAAAGATAATATTGTATTAGAGATTAAAGGATTTCCTGCTCTTATAGATATTATTATTGTGGACATGTCTGAAGATCCTATAGCTCCTATAATCTTAGGAATGCCATTTCTTAGAACTGTCAAAGCTCTGATCAAATTGCATGAAGGGAACGTGAGGATTGGACTACCATCCAAAGACTCATTTGTAGTACACTTCCCTAGAAAGAAGAAGAAGGCCAACAATGATGATGATATGATCATTACTTTGAAAGCTAACTATTTTGGAGTGGGTCTTCCACTTCCAAATCTTAAGCGATCACCATCTTGGTCAAGTTATTTAACCTTAACTAGAAGCGTTTCATGGGAGGCAACCAATGTTCAATAAAGCTTTTCTATCTAGTTCGTGTTCAAGTTTAATGTCTATTTTTAAATGTTTGTTTCGTTTTGTTTTTAATAAAGAGTGTTCATGAGATCCTTGGAAAAGAGGAGAAGAAGTTAAGCAACAATGTCGTTTTGATTTTCGATGCTAACGGTTGCACATTCTAGATATATACTGCTGTTTTTCCTTAGACATTTTCGAGGTAATGTTGATGCATAAAGGCACGTGAAGATTGCACATAAATTTTTAATGTCCGCATGTTACTGTAGCTTTTTCGACCATCAGTACGGTCGAACCAGACTGTACCACGCTCCCGTACCACATCCACGACCACAAAAGAGAAAAAATGAAGATTTTGTTGAAACAATCTGCAAGGATGGCGACCACTGATACGGACAAACCAGACCATACCGTGCGCCCGTACCGCTTCAACGACAGAAACGTCAATTCTTCGAAAACAATCTGCAAGTTTTCCGAGCATCGGTACGGGAGGATATGGCCATACCGCCCGACCGTACCGCGTCGACCGCCTTAGTTCCGAGGTGGTTGCACCTTGTACGGGCGGAATGCACCCGTACCACGCGTCGGACGACTAAAACACGCAGAGAAGAGGTATGCAACCAAAATTTTCATAATCGCTCTCTCTTCCTCCTCCAAACTCAAAACCTACTCCATTGGATCTTCAATTTCATTTATTTTCGGTTCGATTCCTCGCACTCCATCGAAGTATGGTACGTTTCTCCTCCGATCCCAACCTTTTTTTTTGTGAATGCATGCTCTAGCTTCTGTCATTATCAATCTAGACGTAGGTCATACTATGAACTTCATCACCTTAATGAGCATGCTAGATCGCAATTGTACAGGAGATTCTTTTATAATATGTGTAGAGGATGATCATATGTCTAATTCTATCAGATCAGATTTTTATTTTTCGTTAATTTTTTGTTAAGATGTGCTTAAGGTACTAAACCGCCAATTAATTTTTATATGAACACAAGGATCCGCTCGCGCGTTGTGGATGCACAGGCTGCACTACCGGTTGAAGACATACCCGCTTCGCTCGGTATCGAGTTTGAAGACCACCGTCATCTCAACCGTTTCAACCGCCTCAAGGACCGCGAGATCAAGTCGACAAAATGAGCATGCCCCCATATTCTGAACCAACTAGGCCTACGCAATGATTTCAATACTCTTTGCAACAATGTTGGTTTGCTTGACTTTTGTTTTCAGGAGGCCGACACTTATTGTTGCTTGACACTCGAGTTCCTCAGCACCTTGAAGCACACGGCTAACTGCTACTACCACACTGAGGAGAATCAGCCCGGAGTTGACCAGATATCCTTCCGCTTGATGAACCGTGAGTATGTTTTGACCTTGGATGAGTGGTGCAACCACTTTGGCTTTGAGAACAGTGCCACCGCAAACCGCTATGCTTGCTTTGCTTTGAACCCCTCACCTAGCATGTATTTTTCTAGGATGACAATACCTAGCACACTTCCTCGGGGAAATTCTATTGAGTTCCCTGCTATTCACTATTTGTACTATGTTATCGCTAACACCTTATAGGCACGAGGTGATTTCAAAATAATTAATGAGGATGACATGATGGTCCTCGCAAAGCCTGTGTTTCCAGAATGCAACCTCCGCCCAAACTTGGGTGCCATTCTTGTTCTCTACTTGA
Source organism: Lolium perenne (assembly GCF_019359855.2). Lineage (NCBI taxonomy): Eukaryota > Viridiplantae > Streptophyta > Magnoliopsida > Poales > Poaceae > Lolium > Lolium perenne. The sequence continues at coordinate 20,797,275 of NC_067246.2, read as the reverse complement.
ACCACCAAGCACTTGAAGCTCGTTGCCCCATATGCGGAGGTGGAGTCATCACCGTCTTGGCAGGAAGGCTCAACATAAATGTAAGTAATTTACGATCATTGGAAGGCCCTCGCCGCTTTGGTTTTACAACTCTGAATGCATGTGTTATGGTTAGAAAAGTAGAAGGTATATACTACTTTAATATACCGGGAGCTGATCACTTGATCGCTGCCCCTCTGCCTAATGGTGTATTCTCTCTCGAGGAAAGGCGTTTGCATTATGATGTGGAGGTTGAGGCAAATATACCCCCACAACAAGATGAACCGGAAGAAGGATAGGAGATTAAACAAGAACCTCAAGGACCAGAACAGGAGCAGCAGCCACTCCATGACTTCACCACCTACCAGGACATGTACGCGCTCGAAGGAAGCATTAAGAACCTGAGCAACCTTGATACGTCTCAAACGTATCTATAATTTCTTATGTTCCATGCTAGTTTTATGACAATACTCACATGTTTTATATACACTTTACATCATTTTGATGCATTTTCCGGTACTAACCTATTAACAAGATGCCAAAATGCCAGTTCCTATTTTCTGCTGTTTTTGGTTTCAGAAATCCTACACAGGAAATATTCTCGGAATTGGATGAAACAAAAGCCCACGGTCTTATTTTCCACGGAGCCTTCCAGAACACCGAAGAGGAGACGAAGAGGGGACGCGAGGCGGCCACACCATAGGGTGGCGCGGCCCCACCCCTGGCCGCGCCGCCATATGGGGTAGGCCCCTCGGGCGCCCCCCGACTCTGCCCCTTCGCCTATTTATTCCTTCCGTTGCGAACACCCTAGTACCGAGAGCCACGATACGAGAAAAGTTACTGAGACGTCGCGAGCACCCTGCCGGAGAGGGGAATCATCACCGGAGGGCTCTACACCACCATGCCCGCTTCCAGACTGATGCGTGAGTAGTTCATCCTTGGACTATGGGTCCATAGCAGTAGCTAGATGGTTGTCTTCTCCTCTTGTGCTATCATGTTTAGATCTTGTGAGCTGCCTATCATGATCAAGATCATCTATTTGTAATGCTACATGTTGCGTTTGTTGGGATCCGATGAATATGGAATACTATGTCAAGTTGATTATCGATCTATCATATATGTGTTATTTATGTTCTTGCATGCTCTCCGTTGCTAGTAGAGGCTCTGGCCAAGTTGATACTTGTGACTCCAAGAGGGAGTATTTATGCTCGATAGTGGGTTCATGCCTCCATTGAATCTGGGACAGTGACAAAAAGTTCTAAGGTTGTGGATGTGCTGTTGCCACTAGGGATAAAACATCAACGCTTTGTCTAAGGATATTTGTATTGATTACATTACGCACAGTACTTAATGCAATTGTCTGTTGTTTGCAACTTAATACTGGAAGGGGTGCGAATGCTAACCCGAAGGTGGACTTTTTAGGCATAGATGCATGCTGGATAGCGGTCTATGTTCTTTGTCGTAATGCCCTAAGTAAATCTCATGGTAGTCATCATGATATGTATGTGCATTTTTATGCCCTCTCTATTTGTCAATTGCCCAACTGTAATTTGTTCATCCAACATGCTATTTATCTTATTGGAGAGACACCACTAGTGAACTGTGGACCCCGGTCCATTCTTTTACATCTAAAATACAATCTACTACAATCATTGTTCTCTGTTGTTCTTTGCAAACAAACATCATTCTCCACACCATACGTTTAATCCTTTGTTTACAGCAAGACGGTGAGATTGACAACCTCACTGTTAAGTTGGGGCAAAGTATTTTGATTGTGTTGTGCAGGTTCCACGTTGGCGCCGAAATCCCTGGTGTTGCGCCGCACTACACTCCTTCACCAACAACCTTCACGTGGCCTTCATCTCCTACTGGTTCGATAACCTTGGTTTCTTACTGAGGGAAAACTTGCTGTTGTACGCATCACACCTTCCTCTTGGGGTTCCCAACGGACATGTGCTTCACGCGTTATCAAGCATATTTTCTGGCGCCGTTGCCGGGGATCTGAAGAAAAGTTACACCTCAGGGATTTCCAACTCCCACGGCAACAGCATATTTTCTGGCGCCGTTGCCGGGGAGATCAAGACACGCTGCAAGGGGAGTCTCTCACATCCAATCTCTTTACTTTGTTTATTGTCTTGCTTTATTTTATTTTCTATTTTGTTTGCTTTCTTTATATCAAAAACACAAAAAAAATTAGTTACTTGTTTTACTTTATTTAATTCGGTTTTGCTTTATTTATTTTTATTATTACTAAAATGAGTAATCCTGAAGTTGAAGTTCGTTCGTTTAAGCAACAAGGGGAAAAAGTTTTAAAGATGCTTGGTATAGGATTAGTAATGCTCATCATAGGTGCACTAAGAAACACTCCACTATTATCCTCCTTAGGAACTTTTATGTTGGTATTTCTAGTTGGAATAGGTATGTTCTTGATACTCTTTCAGGGGGTAACTTCCTAGGTACTCCTGCTTTAGAAGCTAGTTGCATCATTGAGAGTCTAGTTGGAACACCACCTGCTAATGAAGCTAAAATTGAAATCTCTCTTGAGGATGTCATGAAGAAGTTAGAAGCCATAGAGAAAAATCTTCCAAGTGTTGAGACTAAATTGGGAATATTACTTGATAATACTGATAAACTTGATAAATCCCTAGGAGGAATTAATGAAAGAATTACTGTCTTAGAAACTTGTGTTATCCATGATAATCAAACCCATAGGATTGGTGAACTTGAAGAAGTGATGGCGTGTAACTCACACGTTCGTTGGGAACCCCAAGAGGAAGGTATGATGAGCACAACAGCAAGATTTCCCTCAGAAAGAAACCAAGGTTTATCGAACCAGGAGGAGCCAAGAAGCACGTTGAAGGTTGATGGCGGCGGGATGTAGTGCGGCGCAACACCAGGGATTCCGGCGCCAACGTGGAACCTGCACAACACAACCAAAGTACTTTGCCCCAACGAAACAGTGAGGTTGTCAATCTCACCGGCTTGCTGTAACAAAGGATTAACCGTATTGTGTGGAAGATGATTGTTTGCAGAAAACAGTAGAACAAGATTGCAAGAGATTGTATTTCAGTAAAGAGAATTGGACCGGGGTCCACAGTTCACTAGAGGTGTCTCTCCCATAAGACAAACAGCATGTTGGGTGAACAAATTACAGTTGGGCAATTGACAAATAAAGAGAGCATGACCATGCACATACATATCATGATGAGTATAGTGAGATTTAATTGGGCATTACGACAAAGTACATAGACCGCCATCCAACTGCATCTATGCCTAAAAAGTCCACCTTCAGGTTATCATCCGAACCCCCTCCAGTATTAAGTTGCAAAGCAACAGACAATTGCATTAAGTATGGTGCGTAATGTAATCAACAACTACATCCTTAGACATAGCATCAATGTTTTATCCCTAGTGGCAACAGCACAACACAACCTTAGAACTTTCTCACATCGTCCCAGTGTCAATGCAGGCATGAACCCACTATCGAGCATAAATACTCCCTCTTGGAGTTACAAGCATCTACTTGGCCAGAGCATCTACTAGTAACGGAAAGCATGCAAGATCATAAACAACACATAGATATAACTTTGATAATCAACATAACAAGTATTCTCTATTCATCGGATCCCAACAAACGCAACATATAGAATTACAGATAGATGATCTTGATCATGTTAGGCAGCTCACAAGATCCGACAATGATAGCACAAGGGGAGAAGACACCCATCTCGCTACAGCTATGGACCCCTAGACGAGGGGTAGACTACTCACACATCACACCGGAGGCGACCATGGCGGCGTAGAGTCCTCCGGGAGATGATTCCCCTCTCCGGCAGGGTGCCGGAGGCCATCTCCCGCATCCCCCGACACCGGATCGGCGTTGGCGGCGTCTCCGGGAAGGTTTTCCGTATCGTGGCTCTCGGTACTGGGGGTTTCGTCACGGAGGCTTTAAGTAGGCGGAAGGGCAAGTCAGGAGGGGGCACAGGGGCCCCACACCATAGGCCGGCGCGGCCAGGGGGGGCCGCGCCGCCCTAGGGTTTGGGCACCCTGTGGCCCCACTTCGTTTCGTCTTCGGACTTCTGGAAGCTTCGTGGAAAAATAGGCCCCTGAGCGTTGATTTCGTCCAATTCCGAGAATATTTCCTTACTAGGATTTCTGAAACCAAAAACAGCAGAAAACAGCAACTGGCACTTCGGCATCTTGTTAATAGGTTAGTTCCAGAAAATGCACGAATATGACATAAAGTGTGCATAAAACATGTAGATAACATCAATAATGTGGCATGGAACATAAGAAATTATCGATACGTCGGAGACGTATCAGCATCCCCAAGCTTAGTTCTGCTCGTCCCGAGCAGGTAAAACGATAACACAGATAATTTCTAGAGTGACATGCCATCATAATCTTGATCATACTATTTGTAAAGCATATGTAGTGAATGCAGCGATCAAAACAATGTATATGACATGAGTAAACAAGTGAATCATAAAGCAAAGACTTTTCATGAATAGCACTTCAAGACAAGCATCAATAAGTCTTGCATAAGAGTTAACTCATAAAGCAATAATTCAAAGTAAAGGCATTGAAGCAACACAAAAGAAGATTAAGTTTCAGCGGTTGCTTTCAACTTGTAACATGTATATCTCATGGATATTGTCAACATAGAGTAATATAATAAGTGCAATAAGCAAATATGTAGGAATCAATGCACAGTTCACACAAGTGTTTGCTTCTTGAGGTGGAGAGAAATAGGTGAACTGACTCAACATTGAAAGTAAAAGAATGGTCCTCCATAGAGGAAAAGCATCGATTGCTATATTTGTGCTAGAGCTTTGATTTTGAAAACATGAAACAATTTTGTCAACGGTAGTAATAAAGCATATGCATCATGTAAATTATATCTTATAAGTTGCAAGCCTCATGCATAGTGTACTAATAGTGCCCGCACCTTGTCCTAATTAGCTTGGACTACCAGATCATCACAATGCACTGTTTTAACCAAGTGTCACAAAGGGGTACCTCTATGCCGCATGTACAAAGGTCTAAAGAGAAAGCTCGCATTTGGATTTCTCGCTATTGATTATTCTCAACTTAGACATCCATACCGGGACAACATAGACAACAGATAATGGACTCCTCTTTTATGCATAAGCATGTAACAACAATTAATAATTTTCTCATTTGAGATTGAGGATATATGTCCAAAACTGAAACTTCCACCATGGATCATGGCTTTAGTTAGCGGCCCAATGTTCTTCTCTAACAATATGCATGCTTAACCATAAGGTGGTAGATCTCTCTTACTTCAGACAAGACGGACATGCATAGCAACTCACATGAAATTCAACAATGAATAGTTGATGGCGTCCCCAGTAAACATGGTTATCGCACAACAAGCAACTTAATAAGAGATAAAGTGCATAATTACATATTCAATACCACAATAGTTTTTAAGCTATTTGTCCCATGAGCTATATATTGCAAAGGTGAATGATGGAGTTTTAAAGGTAGCACACAAGCAATTTACTTTGGAATGGCGGAAAATACCATGTAGTAGGTAGGTATGGTGGACACAAATGGCATAGTGGTTGGCTCAAGTATTTTGGATGCATGAGAAGTATTCCCTCTCGATACAAGGTTTAGGCTAGCAAGGCTTATTTGAAACAAACACAAGGATGAACCGGTGCAGCAAAACTCACATAAAAGACATATTGAAAACATTATAAGACTCTACACCGTCTTCCTTGTTGTTCAAACTCAATACTAGAAATTATCTAGACCTTAGAGAAACCAAATATGCAAACCAAATTTTAGCATGCTCTATGTATTTCTTCATTAATGGGTGCAAAGTATATGATGCAAGAGCTTAATCATGAGCACAACAATTGCCAAGTATCACATTACCCAAGACATTAATAGCAATTACTACATGTATCATTTTCCAATTCCAACCATATAACAATTTAACGAAGGAGAAACTTCGCCATGAATACTATGAGTAGAAACCAAGGACATACTTGTCCATATGCTACAGCGGAGCGTGTCTCTCTCCCATAAAGTGAATGCTAGGATCCATTTTATTCAAACAAAACAAAAAAAACAAAAACAAACCGACGCTCCAAGCAAAGCACATAAGATGTGATGGAATAAAAATATAGTTTCAGGGGAGGAACCTGATAATGTTGTCGATGAAGAAGGGGATGCCTTGGGCATCCCCAAGCTTAGACGCTTGAGTCTTCTTAATATATGCAGGGGTGAACCACCGGGGCATCCCCAAGCTTAGAGCTTTCACTCTCCTTGATCATGTTGCATCATACTCCTCTCTTGATCCTTGAAAACTTCCTCCACACCAAACTCGAAACAACTCATTAGAGGGTTAGTGCACAATAAAAATTAACATATTCAGAGGTGACACAATCATTCTTAACACTTCTGGACATTGCATAAAGCTACTGGACATTAGTGGATCAAAGAAATTCATCCAACATAGCAAAAGAGGCAATGCGAAATAAAAGGCAGAATCTGTCAAAACAGAACAGTTCGTATTGACGAATTTTAAAATGGCACCAGACTTGCTCAAATGAAAATGCTCAAATTGAATGAAAGTTGCGTACATATCTGAGGATCATGCACGTAAATTGGCTTAATTTTCTGAGCTACCTACAGGGAGGTGGACCCAGATTCGTGACAGCAAAGAAATCTGGAACTGCGCAGTAATCCAAATCTAGTACTTACTTTACTATCAAAGACTTTACTTGGCACAACAAAACACAAAACTAAGATAAGGAGAGGTTGCTACAGTAGTAAACAACTTCCAAGACACAAAATAAAAACAAAGTACTGTAGGTAAAAACATGGGTTGTCTCCCATAAGCGCTTTTCTTTAACGCCTTTCAGCTAGGCGCAGAAAGTGTGCATCAAGTATTATCGGAGAGTGGTGTGTCAACCTTACCTTGGGCTTTACCCTTACCTTTCTTATTGTTTTTATTTCCCTTTGGTTTAGGAAATATATGATTCCCCCCCCGGTATAGAGGTGAATTTCAGAGTGCCTTCTCCCACATCAATGACTGCTCCCAATAGTTTCAGCAGGGATCTTCCGAGTGTGATTTTTCCTGTTTCAACAACAAGATAATCAATGGATATTGTTCTTCCAAAAATGGTTGTATGCACACCTGCAGCTATTCCCTTAGGAATTATAATAGAGTTATCAATGAGAGTTATTTCTTCTCCTCCTTCATCGACTCCCCAAAGTTTCAAAGATTTATAAATGCTTTCAGGCATAAGGCAAAATTCATACATAATATCACAGTAGGCATGAAGAGTTCGATCACCGATAACAATTTTAACAGTAGGATCCCACAATGAAAGTTTAGAGTTCACTAAAACTTGTTCAAGACGATTACGAACGTGGCAATAGTTATCATCCAAGCGAGATGTACTTATCTCGAGATTGTTTAATCTACTATATATGCTAGTGAGGGCTGAATCAAAGTTATTAGCTGAATCATGTGATGCAACCAACTTCTTTATGGCATTAAAAGCTTGATCCCCATTGCAATGAAGGAAATCTCCTCCCACTAAAGTATCCAAAGCATATCTATAGCGAACCATAATACCAAAATAAAAATTGCTAAGGAGCAAACTTAGAGTCATTTGAGGTTCAGTTTTACGATAAGAAGTAAAAATTCTAGACCAAGCATCCTTAAAACTCTCCTCATCCCCTTGTTTAAAAGTGAAGACTAATTCTTCAGGCGAAGAAGTAACAGATTCAGAGCTAGACATGGTAACAAAAGTAACTAATTTTTTTATTTTTAATATAGAGTGCAAGACAATAAATAAAGCAAACTAGATAAAGTAAATGCAAGTAACTAATTTTTTTGTGTTTTTGATATAGCAAACAAGATAGCAAATAAAGTAAAACTAACAACTAATTTTTTTGTATTTTGATTTAGTGCAGCAAACAAAGTAGTAAATAAAACTAAGCAAGACAAAAACAAAGTAAAGAGATTGAGAAGTGGAGACTCCCCTTGCAGCGTGTCTTGATCTCCCCGGCAACGGCGCTTTAAATTTAGCTTGATGGCGTGTAACTCACACGTTCGTTGGGAACCCCAAGAGGAAGGTATGATGAGCACAGCAGCAAGATTTCCCTCAGAAAGAAACCAAGGTTTATCGAACCAGGAGGAGCCAAGAAGCACGTTGAAGGTTGATGGCGGCGGGATGTAGTGCGGCGCAACACCAGGGATTCCGGCGCCAACGTGGAACCTGCACAACACAACCAAAGTACTTTGCCCCAACGAAACAGTGAGGTTGTCAATCTCACCGGCTTGCTGTAACAAAGGATTAACCGTATTGTGTGGAAGATGATTGTTTGCGTAAAACAAAGAGAACAAGATTGCAAGAGATTGTATTTCAAGAAAGAGAATTGGACCGGGGTCCACAGTTCACTAGAGGTGTCTCTCCCATAAGACAAACAGCATGTTGGGTGAACAAATTACAGTTGGGCAATTGACAAATAAAGAGAGCATGACCATGCACATACATATCATGATGAGTATAGTGAGATTTAATTGGGCATTACGACAAAGTACATAGACCGCCATCCAACTGCATCTATGCCTAAAAAGTCCACCTTCAAAGTTATCATCCGAACCCCTCCAAGTATTAAGTTGCAAAGCAACAGACAATTGCATTAAGTATGGTGCGTAATGTAATCAACAACTACATCCTTAGACATAGCATCAATGTTTTATCCCTAGTGGCAACAGCACAACACAACCTTAGAACTTTCTCACATCGTCCTGTGTGTCAATGTGCATGAACCCACTATCGAGCATAAATACTCCCTCTTGGAGTTACAAGCATCTACTTGGCCAGAGCATCTACTAGTAACGGAAAGCATGCAAGATCATAAACAACACATAGATATAACTTTGATAATCAACATAACAAGTATTCTCTATTCATCGGATCCCAACAAATGCAACATATAGAATTACAGATAGATGATCTTGATCATGTTAGGCAGCTCACAAGATCCGACAATGATAGCACAATGGGGAGAAGACAACCATCTAGCTACTGCTATGGACCCATAGTCCAGGGGTAGACTACTCACACATCACACCGGAGGCGACCATGGCGGCGTAGAGTCCTCCTGTGGAGATGATTCCCCTCTCCGGCAGGTGCCGGAGGCGATCTCCGGATCCCCCGAGATGGGATCGGCGTTGGCGGCGTCTCTCGGAAGGTTTTCCGTATCGTGGCTCTCGCACCGGGGGTTTCGTCACGGAGGCTTTAAGTAGGCGTAAGGGCAAGTCGGAGGGGGCACAGGGCCCCACACCATAGGCCGGCGCGCCAGGGGGGCCGCGCCGCCCTAGGGTTTGGGCACCCGTGGCCCCACTTCGCTTCGTCTTCGGACTTCTCGGAAGCTTCGTGGAAAAATAGGCCCCCGGGCGTTGATTTCGTCCAATTCCGAGAATATTTCCTTACTAGGATTTCTGAAACCAAAAACAGCAGAAAACAAAGAATCGGCACTTCGGCATCTTGTTAATAGGTTAGTTCCAGAAAATGCACGAATATGACATAAAGTGTGCATAAAACATGTAGATAACATCAATAATGTGGCATGGAACATAAGAAATTATCGATACGTCGGAGACGTATCAAGAAGCTATGGGAACCTTGGGTTCAACTTTTTCTTCTCTTAAGTTTAAGGAGAAAGCTTATGTAGGTAGGGAGCAAAAATTCATGTATGTCCCTAAGATGCCAAAGCCAAAGAATCATTATGAGCTTAAAATTGATAAAATCCTTAGTACCACTATGGGAAATTTAGATAATGGAGCATCTAAGGTACCCTCTGCGACAAGTTGTGTTTTTAAGAAAAATTGTGATGTTGATGCTTCTTCTCTTGATGTTACTTGATTTGCACTTTCTGCGCCTAGCTGAAAGGCGTTAAAGAAAAGCACTTCTTGGGAGATAACCCATGTTGTTGTTTTTTATTTTACTACTATTTTGTTGTGTCTTAGAAGTTGTTACTACTGTAGCAACCTATCCTTATCATGTTTATTTCATTGTTGTGCCAAGTAAAGTCTTTGATAGTAAAGTTGATACTAGATTTGGATTCCTGCGCAGAAACAGATTTTTACCTGTCACGAATTTGAGTTGATCTCTCTGTAGGAAACTCTTAAAATGCTGAAAAAATTCATGCGTGATTCTAAGATATGTACGCAACTTTCATTCAATTTGAGAATTTTCATCTGAGCCTGTTAAGTGCCTCGAAAAAATTCGTCTTTACGGACTGTTCTGTTTTGACAAATTCTGCCTTTTATTTCGCATTGCCTCTTTTACTGTGTTGAGTGGATTTCTTTGTTCCATTAACTTTCAGTAGCCTTGGGTAATGTCCAGAAGTGTTAAGAATGATTGTGTCCTCGCTGAACATGTGAATTTTTGATTATGCACTAACCCTCTAATGAGATTGTTTTGAGTTTGGTGTGAAGGAAGTTTTCAAGGGTCAAGAGAGGAGGATGATATGATATGATCAAGAAGAGTGAAAAGTCTAAGCTTGGGGATGTCCCCGTGGTTCATCCCTGCATATTTCAAGAAGACTCAAGCATCTAAGCTTGGGGATGCCCAAGGCATCCCCTTCTTCATCAACAACTTATCAGGTCACCTCTAGTGAAACTATATTTTTATTCCGTCACATCTTATGTTCTTTACTTGGAGCGTCTGTTTGTTTTTATTTTTGCTTATGTTTGAATAAAATCGAATCCTAGCATTCCTTGTGTTGGAGAGAGACACGCTTCGCTTTTTCATTTGAACACTTGTGTTCTTCATTTTTAATATTCATGGCGAAGCTGAAAGTCGCTTCATTTATTGCTATTTGGTTAGAAACAGAAAATGCTTCATGTGGTAAATGGTATATTGTCTTGAATAATTTGATACTTGGCAATTGTTTTGAGCTCTCAAGTAGATCATGTTTAAGCTTTTGCATCATGTAGTTTAAACCTATTAGTGGAGAACTACTGTAGAGCTTGTTGAAATTTGGTTTGCATGATTGGTCTCACTAAAGTCTAGATATTTTCTGGTAAAAGTGTTTGAACAACAAGGAAGACAGTGTAGAGTCTTATAATGCTTGCAATATGTTCTTATGTAAGTTTTGCTGTACCGGTTCATACTTGTGTTTGCTTCAAACAACCTTGCTAGCCTAAGCCTTGTACTGAGAGGGAATGCTTCTCGTGCATCCAAAACCTTGAGCCAAAACCTATGCCATTTGTGTCCACCATAACTACCTACTATGTGGTATTTTTCTGCCATTCCAAAGTAAATTGCTTGCGTGCTACCTTTAAAAATTTCATTCCTTGTCTTTGCAATACATAGCTCATGGGAAAGTAGCCTAAAAACTATTGTGGTAATGAATATGTCGCTTATGTATCTTAGTTCTTATAAGTTGCTTGTTGAGCGGTAACCATGTTTCTGGGGACGCCATCAACCTGTTACACCTTTGTTGAATATCATGTGAGTTGCTATGCATGTTCGTCTTGTCTGAAGTAAGGGAGATTTCTCATGATTAAATGGTTTGAGTATGCATATTGTTAGAGAAGAACATTGGGCCGCCAACCAAAGCCATGTATCATGGTGGAAGTTTCAGCTTGGACATTAATCCTCAAATCTCTTATGAGAATATTATCTATTGTTGAATGCTTAAAGCATAAAAGAGGAGTCCATTATCTGTTTTCTATGTTGTCCCAGTATGGATGTCCTCAAGTTGAGATCTATCAAAATTGAGAAATCAAATGCGATCTATCTCCTTGGACCTTTGTACAGGTGGCATAGAGGTACCCCTTTGTGACACTTGGTTGAAACATATGTAATGCAATGATAATCCATGGAAGTCCGAGCTAATTAGGACAAGGTGTGGGCACTATTGGTATTCGATGCATGAGGCTTGCAACTTATAGGAGGTTTTATGCATAACACATATGAATTATTACTACCGTTGACAATATTGTTTCCATGTTTTCAAAATAAAAAGCTCTAGCACATGAGTAATCCATGCTTCCCTCTGCGAAGGGCCTTTCGTTTACCTTATGTTGAGTCAGTTTACCTACTCCTTTCTATCATAGAAGCAAACACTTGTGTCAACTGTGTGCATTGATTCTTACATGTTAACTTATTGCACTTGTTATATTACTTTATGTTCACAACTATCCATGAGATATACATGTTACAAGTTGAAAGTAATTGATGAAACTTTAATCATCCTTTGTGTTGCTTCAAAACCTTCTATTAAGAATTTATTGCTTTATGAGTTAACTCTTATGCAAGACTTATTGATGCTTGTCTTGAAATTACTATTCATGAAAAGTCTTTGCTATATGATTCAGTTGTTTAGTCATTATCTATTTGTTAACAAATTATAGACCATTGCTTCGAATCACTTCATTCATCTCATATGCTTTACAATAGTATTGATCAAGATTATGATAGTAGCATGTCCCTTCAGAAATTATCCTTGTTATCGTTTACCTACTCGAGGGCGAGTAGGAACTAAGCTTGGGGATGCTTGATACGTCTCAAACGTATCTATAATTTGTTATGTTCCATGCTAGTTTTATGACAATACTCACATGTTTTATATACACTTTACATCATTTTGATGCATTTTCCGGTACTAACCTATTAACAAGATGCCGAAGCGCCAGTTCCTGTTTTCTGCTGTTTTTGGTTTTAGAAATCCTACACAGGAAATATTCTCGGAATTGGACGAAACAAAAGCCCACGGTCTTATTTTCCACGGAGCCTTCCAGAACACCGAAGAGGAGACGAAGAGGGGACGCGAGGCGGCCATACCATAGGGTGGCGCGGCCCCACCCCTGGCTGCGCCGCCATATGGGGTGGGCCCCTTGGGCGCCCCCCAACTCTGCCCCTTCGCCTATTTATTCCTTCCGTCGCGAAAACCTTAGTACCGAGAGCCACGATACGAGAAAAGTTACTGAGACGCCGCCGCCGTCAATCCCATCGCGGGGGATTCTAAAGATTGCCTCCGGCACCCTGCCGGAGAGGGGAATCATCACCGGAGGGCTCTACACCACCATGCCCACCTCCGGACTGATGCGTGAGTAGTTCATCCTTGGACTATGGGTCCATAGCAGTAGCTAGATGGTTGTCTTCTCCTCTTGTGCTATCATGTTTAGATCTTGTGAGCTGCCTATCATGATCAAGATCATCTATTTGTAATGCTACATGTTGCGTTTGTTGGGATCCGATGAATATGGAATACTATGTCAAGTTGATTATCGATCTATCATATATGTGTTATTTATGTTCTTGCATGCTCTCCGTTGCTAGTAGAGGCTCTGGCCAAGTTGATACTTGTGACTCCAAGAGGGAGTATTTATGCTCGATAGTGGGTTCATGCCTCCATTGAATCTGGGACAGTGACAAAAAGTTCTAAGGTTGTGGATGTGCTGTTGCCACTAGGGATGAAACATCAACGCTTTGTCTAAGGATATTTGTATTGATTACATTACGCACAGTACTTAATGCAATTGTCTGTTGTTTGCAACTTAATACTGGAAGGGGTGCGGATGCTAACCCGAAGGTGGACTTTTTAGGCATAGATGCATGCTGGATCGCGGTCTATGTTCTTTGTCGTAATGCCCTAAGTAAATCTCATAGTAGTCATCATGATATGTATGTGCATTGTTATGCCCTCTCTATTTGTTAATTGCCCAACTGTAATTTATTCACCCAACATGCTATTTATCTTATTGGAGAGACACCACTAGTGAACTGTGGACCCCGGTCCATTCTTTTACATCTGAAATATAATCTACTACAATCATTGTTCTCTGTTGTTCTTTGCAAACAAACATCATTCTCCACACCATACGTTTAATCCTTTGTTTACAGCAAGCTGGTGAGATTGACAACCTCACTGTTAAGTTGGGGCAAAGTATTTTGATTGTGTTGTGCAGGTTCCACGTTGGCGTCGGAATCCCTGGTGTTGCGCCGCACTACACTCCTTCACCAACAACCTTCACGTGGCCTTCATCTCCTACTGGTTCGATAACCTTGGTTTCTTACTGAGGGAAAACTTGCTGCTGTACGCATCACACCTTCCTCTTGGGGTTCCCAACGGACGTGTGCTTCACGCGTTATCGAACCTCGCCATCAACTTTTGAGACCACACCACTGAAATAAATTCCAGTTCACTCATTGGAGCATCCAATGGAACAGTGGAAATTATCCTCCGCCACAATAAGCTCACCAAGAGGGCTTGCAAAAGCCTAAGCTTGGGGATGTGTTCCTCAAGCATTTTTATTTGTGTTGAATAAATTTGTACTCCAGTTCTATGAGAGAGCTTTGAAACACTCGTGTTGGTTTGTTCCAACACTTTGATTTTCGTTTTAGTTTGTTTTTTCCTTTTTCATTTGTTTTGTTTTAGTTCCTTACTTTGTCTCCATTCTCGTTTCTTTTTCCCTCTCTATCCCAATTCACGAAAATACAAAAATATTTTTCCTTTTATCCTTGTTCTTGAAAGAGCTGAATTTTCTAGTGCCTCCTTGCTTGATATTATTTATGAGAGAGATATACTAAGAGTTTTGAAGGAACACATCATAAGTAAGAGAAGTTTGGAGCCAACCTACAAGAGGTATGTCTTATTTATCCCACTTTTGAAGTTTGAATTGTTTATGCTAGTCAATAGGCTTGTTAAGATATTGTACTAGTGGGATTGATTTGAAACAATTGGAGTAGAGCTTTATTTGTATGCTTAGTTAGTTGTGAAAGTTCTTACTCCAGTTCATCTAGTTAATATAGTCTTGCCTTGGAAATAATATTGCCAAATAAGTACAACAAGAAGAAGTTTTAAAATTATGACTTGTATGATGACCAATTGTCTTAAGGGTTTAACTTTGAAGATACTTAACTCCATAGACGTTGTGATGGACTTGATAGCACTCTTGATAGGAGTTGCTTGATGGAATTGAAATCTAGTGGTAGCTGAGATTCATGCCAAGATGTAAGGTTATATATAAATATGATATATTGCTTTATGCGTGTGCTTTTAGTGTCTGATATTGATTTATGCGTGTCAACACGACTGTTGCGCACACTCTTGGGATACTGGCACCACTGGCCCCATGATTGTCACAATCCTACAAAGTCATTCATGATTTTTTTACTTGGAAACTGTCAAAGGAATCCGAAAGATATCACTTCTCAAGTCTTGGCATGGACTCGCTACTATTCTTGAAAGGCAATGAATGGATAGTAAGTGTTTTGATAGCCATGATCGATTGATGTGGGCGTAATTAAGATATTTCATTGCTTATACCTCTTTAGACATGAATGCTCATACTTAATTTGATGTTAATGAACTTCCAGTGTTCCTTGGCAAACTGAGAGTTAACTATTTAAGCTAGAGTGATTGTTTACACAACTAGCTATTCATACTTATAATCTTTATTGTGATTGCCTCGAGTTACCAATGCTTGTATTATATTCTTGGTATTTCTCTAACTATGCTAAGATTTCAAATGGAAGAAGTGCTGGACTCATAAGGCTACCACTTGTAAGTGACTTTGCTTTCTCGTTGTTTTGCTTTAAACGCCAAGTTCCTTATGGTTCTTTGTTTCTTGCTCAAGGACGATCAAGTTTAAGCTTAGGGAAGTTGACGACTATAAAATACGCCATATTTTCTCGCGTATAAACCCTTAGCTAAGTCAAGAAATTGACTAAGTTTACCTCTCAACTTGCCACTAATGCCTAATCAATGCAAAGATGTGAAATCTCTTCTATTTTTGAATGTTGTGCAGGATATCATGTTATAATGACAAATGGACATGCAATTACTGAAGAAAAATGCGTCAGGAACATGGCAAACCTGACTACACTTGGAAAGGCGGTTCCATGGCCTTTAACGGGCATCGGTACAGGCAAGCCCCGCCCATACAGTCCACCCGTACCACATGCGGCTGCGTTCCTGAGGTCAAACACTATAAAAATCGTGAAGGAGATCCATCGCCATAGTTCATACATTCCAACATCTCCTCCATAGCCATAGCCATCACCATTGTAATAGAGATCTCCTTGAGAATTGGCGACCATTGTAAGAATATTGTGATTTCAATCTAAGTATTTTGCACAATGATTTCTATCTTTGTATTTGATCCATCACCATAGTTCATCCATCCCATCTCCCATCTCCTCCATAGCCATAGCCATCACCATTGTAATAGAGATCTCCTTGAGAATTGGCAATCATTGTAAGAATATTGTGATTTCAATCTAAGTATTTTGCACAATGCTTTCTATCTTTGTATTTGATCTTGATATTATGTGTGAGTAGTCCTCACGGGCTGCGGGTTGGGGTGAATCCTCGTAGCGTTCATGTGCATCTAATCTTATGTTATGTGTAAGGATTGAATAGGAGTTCTTCGATCTTGTATCCTTGTCTCTTTGCCTCGTCTTGATGATCTGCAGGTACCCATATCATTCGAGTTGATCAAGGGAAGAGGTGGGATGAGTGGAGAATGGTGTGCTACCGCGAAACCTCGGTGATAGAAAGGGGAAAGCAACGATACATGTTTATTGATTCATTCGGGATCATAGCACAATCATCTATCTTAAGGATTTGCTTTGTATTTACTTAAAAACTGTTGTTGCTTGCCGTTGTGAGGACAATGGTTGGACCATTAGGCTCTTGTCACCTCTGACTCTAGGGGAAAGGGTATTTACGGATGTGCTACTCACAAATCTCTTATCTCTATTTTAGTTGTTACACATATGAGCTTTATTTATATATGTAGGCATAGTTCAAGGTGAAACCTTAACCCTGGCCTATTTCCATCATTAAACACAACCCCCAACCTTAAAAGTAAACTGGATAGGTCCGGTAAACTGAAGATAAAATACACTAGCAATTCCTGTAGACGTTTCCTTCATAACCATTTAGCAGTGCTTCCCAAGGTTCGATTAAACCTAGGTCTTCTAGGGAAAAAGCTTACCATCGAAGGTATCACACAACCATTCCAGCTTCCGGAGAGCTACCTGCAAGGTGGTTCCCCACCTCACAAAGTTGTGACCGCATGCAGAAAAACGGCTCTTGATCAAGCAACATTTTAATGTTGTGATCTCCAAAACCAGACATGATCTCTACAAAAACTAAAGAAAAGTTCATTAAGACATTTGTTCATTAGTAAAAACACTCAATCAGATTCTAAGAATCTGGGAGTTATTTGCACTTAAGTTCATTAACCCTCATAAATGACACTAAGTGATGCAAAACTTATGAAGTGGCACATCACCATTGATGCTACATCACTAATGAAGTGGCACGTCACCATTGTTTTTGGAGCAGACAACGGATGGCGGTGGTGTTGAGGTGGAGCGGTGTGCTTTTGCTATGTCGGCGTCGTCGAGTCGCCGCGGCATGGTGCAGTGGTGTCTCGGGACAGATGCAGTGTGATGGACATGCGCATGATGGTGGAGTCGTCTGGCGTCGTGGCGGCATCGATGGCAGGCCTGGCATGGTCAATGCGATGATCTCTCTTGAAGATGGAGTCGAGGAAGACGGCGGTAGCAACTTCTATGGCGTGTGCGTTGGCGTATGCTGAGAGTCTGCTTGACTGGATGTGCTTCTCATATGCTATTGGGCGGCCTGGGAAGGCATTTGGTTTTGGATGATATGAGTTGGTGAATTATCACCCCCTTCATCTCTCTGTAGGTTTAGCGAGGTGGCTTCGAGTTTGATCTTTTGTATTGCTCTTGTAAGGTGTTGTGAATAATCTAATAAAAAAAGCCGTGTGCATCCCTTGGATGCAGAAGCTGGGGCGATATTTTCCCCATTTCGAAAAAAAAAACTAATGATCATGGCCACGATTGGTAGGTGACCCTTCCAATTGCAACACTATGAAACTCTTGTTTATCTTTTGATTGGTGTGTCCTGAACTCATGACCATCATGCCAGGACGCTAAAACAACCATCTGCCTGCTGCTATGATTACCATTCATCATATTATACTCTTTACAAATGAACACACGTTTGTACCCATGTTACATGGAGCACACTGTGAGGTCAATTGTAGTGACGTTTCAACACATGGATGAAAACTTCTACTTGATATTATCTGAGGGTTCATCCTAATGAAAACTAATGCGCAATTATGGTGCTAAGAAAAAGGATAAACATCACGTGCATTTAATATTTGTGATATGGTATAGTCCTTGATCTTCATTTTTTTATCGCGATGACGAACTCGTTCCTCTATTATGGCGACATGATCATCAACATGGCTGCATGGAGCACCTCATCATCCACCATGTGGAAGCACTTCCATGTACCAGACGCCTCCAGCATGTGGCCTCCGTCCTAGCGACCGTCGTGGAAAAAGATAAATAGTTATGACATGTAGGTCATATTTAAAGAAAATCACATGGTGATGAAGTTGAGACTCCAAGTGCAGAGTGTTGTGTCAGCAGAGTATTTTCCCCACAAAGGTGACTCGAGGGTTATATCGAACTCTTGGCGAATGGAGTAAAGAATTATCTCTCCCTCTCATCTTCTAGAAATCCTACAAAAATAAAATAAATCCTTATGTCCCCAACTCTACCGTGTGGTTGTGAAGCACAAGGTTTCGTGTAAGTAAAAATAAAGTAAAGTAGTAACTAGAATAAAATAAACTAAACAAGTGAATTAAACTAAGTAAAAGCAGTAAAGGTTTGTTTGTTTTGGGGTATTGAGTGCAAATAAGATAGAAAAATATTTTTGTATTTGGGATTAAAATAGTGTTGCAAATAAAAAGTAAGATAAAATCAATGGAAAGGTGTTTCTTATGATTAAAATTGGACCGGGGTTCATGGGTTCACTTGACCATTCTCTTTTTTAAGTTGTAGTGTGGACAATAACAATTCATCAATGAGATATGAGGAAAATAACTTTAATATGTGTAAGATACGCATTCATATGGACATCACGTCCTAACATAGAGATGATGCGCAACACATCTCTCTTATACTCCACAAGACATGAATAACTTCAAGCAATCTTGTATTAAGAATTAACAGAGTATAGCCATAAGTACTTTGAGATGATTTTTGAATATTAAATATGCTACCTTGAACAAACAAGATCATAACTTTTGTCACGTGACGAACATAACACATGCATTCACTTTATCCCTACTGAGATTGCAAAAAGAAAAGGCAAAGCCATATTAAATCATGAATTTGTTGTCACTATTTAATCACTAAAACCATGCTATTCCATCTAACACACACATCACCCCACACACGTTCTTGCATACAAGTTGAATCAGAACCAATACTTAAGAACGGGGTACATAATATGCTTCTATCAATACATCTTACACAAAGTATAGCAAAATCTCATAGAATAAAGATCCACCACATAGGTATTACAAATATGACCATAATCATGTTGGGCAGCTCATATGGCACTAAGAACTATGAAGAGCATAAGATAAATAGATCAAACTACTTCCACAAACCCGTGGTCCAGAGGTGGACTACTCCCCCTTGATCATGGTGATGATGAGAAATGTTGGAGAAGGTGGAGATCCCTCTGGCGGCGGCTTCGGTGGAGTTTCCCCCTCCAATCCTAGCTGTTGTAGCCTCTGTTTTCGTGTTTCAGTGTTTTCTGCGGCGCTCTCCTCCAGTGAACCCTTGGGGTCACATATACGTCGGTTTGCGAAAGAATCAAGCAGAATGAACGATCGACGACCGAAAGAGGGGGGTGGCGCACCCTAGCAAGGTGGGTGTGCCACCTGCCTTCTTTTGGGCCTCAGGCCCCTCCAGGTGTGCTTCAAGGGCCCATATTGTTTCTCCCGATGAAAAAATGACCCTCCAGAAATCCTAGCTCAAATTTATTTCGTATAGGTCTCTGAAAGTGAAAAATACACAAAACCGAGTTTTCTTATAACCCAAATAAAGGGGATCATTGTTAAATCCCCATAAATCAATGTAAAACATGGTATTATCATCATATATGTTGCAAATATGTGAGAATTAATTCTAATAAAGGACAAAATTCATGTATGCACTTTACATGCATCAACATCCCCCAAGATTAACCTATGCTCGTCCTCGAGCATAAAGGTAATAAAACTAAAATGAACTTTGGAATTTATTGTATTGCTTCTAAATAATCATGTAAAGTCTTACAAGGTTGAGTCAATAAAAAATGACAATAAGTAAGATGAACTCATAAAGTAATAACTCTTCAATTCTACAAAGCATGCTTGAGAAAATCCTATAGAGATTATTTGGAAGACACTTTGTCCTTTTTTTGTTGTTGATATTCCTGACTCTTGGCCATAAGAAAGTAAGTAGGAAATGTATGTGCTAGACCTCGAACAAAAATAACAAGGTAAAGAGAGCATAAAAAGTTTTTAAGATATGCAGTTCATGTCAACTGTACTCATAGGATGTGGTACCATGTATCTCTTTATTTCAGAGACACCTATGATTCATGTGTTTGACCTCTTATAAGTAAGTATTGTCTCATGCCCCTACACTTGGAGATCACACCTCGTATTACTCAACTTTAGATTAGAACGGACCTTTCACATATTTGTTTTAACCAAGAATAACACGAAGGGTACCTCCATGCAGCATGTACAAAAAGGAAAATCAACTAGAAAAGTATCATTTTAAGCCATCCATACCGGGACAATAAGGATAACAGTCTTGTGAGCATCATCTCTAACTTTTTTCCATACATATCTTTTTCTTTTCTGACTTATTTTTTCAAATGTAAAATATTCTTTCTCTTTTCAAACTTCCTATTTTGAGGATGCTCGTGCCGAAACTTTCACCATGTAAGCATGGCTTCTGGTTAGTACCCCAATGCACTTCTCTAACAAATATGCATACTCTAGTCTTTATATGATAATACACCTTTATTTCATCCGAGATGGCCGCGAGTAACTAGGTACATGATGATCAACTTAAATGTAAATGCAATGCTGAAAGGTGTTTTCCATGATATCATGGTTCCAACCTAGCTCATTACTCATAATCAATCAAACCCATGACATGTATAGTGGTTTTTTTTTCTTCCACACCTTAATTTCCTATAAGATTTAAATTACACAAAAGAAATATTTTAAAATGATTGGAGGCGCCGCCTCTTGAGGTTGACTCTACCTTGGAGCTGCTTCGCGGCGAGGACGAGGATCATATGCTTGCCGTCATCATTGTTCAGTAGTTCGTCGAGATATTCATCCAACAAATCCAAAGTCAAAATGAACTCGTATATCAATGACAAAGACATCTACAACAAATCCAAAGTCAAAATCGGACCATGCGACATGAACGGAGCTCATAAAACCATATCCAAGGTCAAATCGATGAGTTACCGCGGTGGGCTCGATGCGGTCGATTCGGGAGGAGAGAGGGCGTCAGGCGACCGGAGGAGTTCCGTTGGGGTCGGATCCGGCGATCTAGGTCAACGGTGCCACCGAAGCGGGTCGGCGACGCATCCATGGCATCCGCCATCGGATTCCTCTGCCGTGTTGCGGCGGAGCGTGGAAGCTCCCACACGGTGACCGCATGGGAGATGCGGCCGAAATAGATGGCGATAAGTGGCGACGGCGGAGAGAGTCTGTGCAGAATAGAACACAGGGAGGGGGCTAGAAAATTTAATCGCGCCATCTCCCGCGCTTGAATAGTGTTTTCACTTGATTCGGCCACGGAAACCGTGTATTCACGGTTCGGGCAGAGAATTTTTCTGATGCCTGTATTTTTCTTTCGGTTGCTTCGCTTCAGTATACGGAATATAATCGGCGCGCGAAACCAAACAAAAACTGTAAACGAGTGGTTATTTTACGAATTTGATGGATTTAGGGGATCCGCTAGACTTGCTCGCCTTGTCGGGCGTGCACGGGCAGGACATGCGCAACACAGATTCCTCGCCAATACCTGCAACCCGTGGGGATCTCCAGCCCGTCTCTTTCTCGGCTCAGCATCAGGCATGCAGCAGCAGGCCTCGTTTCAGGAACCTGTTGTAGTGTTGTGTGCCTGGTTGAGCATTGCTGTGGCCTGTGCCCTGTTGCATCTCCAGCCGTCTTTCTCTTCACGCGAGCCGGCCGGTCGCACCATGGTCTCAATTCTGACTCGCATTCGTGAGCTGATCGATGCTGCATTCTTTTACATCTCCCAAGTACAGTACATTACCGCAAGTCCAAGTCCAACAGGCACCCTGTCCTGAGTCCCTGACTGACAAACGAAAGTTTACTGACACGTAGCTGCTTCAGGGACACTCCATGACTATACAGCTCCGTGGACTTGATGAACAAGCTCCTGCATGTTTTCTTCACGACCAAGACTCGGCCAGCTCAGACCACGGACAGTAGGCTAGGTCAATAGGCCAGTGACTAGTGCACATGAAGAAAAAGGACAGAAAAGTATCTCCCAGTCGACTGCAAACACGACACGTACAGATTCTTCTGGGGTGATGGTCTCTTTCTCCCCCCTTTTCTTTCTCTCCCCTCCTTCCTCTTGAGAGTCGTCCTCCTCTCTCCGGCTCCTCTCCTTCCCCTTCCCGGCGGCTCTGCCGGCCGGCGATGGTGGGGGAGGGGAGGCTGCTCCCCTGTATATTACCGTAGTGGTAGTAGTTTTGTGCCTATGTGCCAGTTTGGCGTTATGCCGCGAGGGTTTGGTCGGCAGGAGATGGCGAGCTGCTCCTGGTGGTCGGCGGCGGGGGTGGTGTTGCTCGCGGCGCTCCGGCGGTCGGAGCCAAAGGCGAGGAACGGAGCCTCTTCTCCTCCCTCTTCAATAAAGCTCGAAGGCGGAGCTCAGAAGTGCAGGGATCTTTGGGTTTCTCCCCTTCCTCCTCGTTGTCGTGGAGATGGACAGCAGGAAGTTGAGGAACCCCAGGCTCCTCGTTTTGAAGCTACGCAGGGAGGCAGCGTGCGCGTGAGCGCGCAGGAAACTGAGCTTGGTGGAGTCCATCAGCGCCGGCGAGATGACGCCGGGGCTACTTTTGGCCAGCGGAGCCCCTCCACTCCGGGAAGCTTTGTTCTTCCTCGGATTTTCTTCCTCCTTGGGAGGATCTTCTTCGATCCCACACTGGGAGGCTACGCCAGCGACGCCCCAAGTGGCATTTTCCCCGGCGGCGTTGATGGTGCCCGGTACTGGCGGTCTCAGATCGGCGGCGGCGACCGAGGACCTGATCGCGTTTTTCTGATAAGTTTTAGGGTCCTGGTTGTAAGTTTGATGTCCCATGTTATACTTTCGTTTTCTTTGAGGGGACTGTATGTAATCTTGTACCGACCGCTTGAGTAATACAAGTTTCTAGGCCCTTCGGGGTCGCTCCCGTTCAAAAAAAAAAAAGATTCTTCTGGGGCCATCACAGGCCACAAGTCACAAGTACAGAGCTGTCCTGGACATGACATTTGAGGAGACAAAGGGAGGCCGAAAAGCTCACATTTGCAGGCGATTTGCACAAAAATAACTCAAAACTGAAAGAAAAGCACATACTGACCCTCCGGTGAAACTATTTCACGGATCTAACCCTTTTGTGTGGCGCCCCTCTCATGGGCGCCACACATGCCCATGTGGCGCCCCTGGCGCTGGCGCCACAGACCCATCCGACGTGGTCCGTCGATGCTGAGCTGGTGACCCTGATCCGACGTGGCAGCACGTGTGGCGTCTCTCTCGCCGGCGCCACACTTTGAAAGTGTGGCGGCGCCACACTTTGAAAGTGTGGCGCCCCTGGCAAGGGCGCCACACGTCCACTTAAGTTTGGCCGCGCGCGCCCAGCCCAGCCCGACCCTTCTTCTTTCTTTCTTTCTCTTCTCTTCTTCTCTCCCTGTGGCGCCCGGTTATCTCTCTCCTCCCTCTCCCCCCCCCCCCACCAAATCCACCACCAAATCAGCAGATCTGTCCGTGGAGATCGTTCCCCATCCATTTCTAAAGGTAATCTCCTTCGAATCTTCTCGTTTCATCCACTAATTTCATAGATCGGGCTAGATTTGGACACGAACCCTAGACATGGTTTTTTTGTGTGCACTCTATATTGTATTGTTTGTGTTGGACATGGTTGCCTCATGTATGCATGTGTTTGAACCATAGATTTGTTGAAACCTACATATGAAATTTCACATGTATGTGTATGAACCCTATGTATGTATGTGTATGAACCCACATGTATGCCTAGTATTTGTGATGGAGTAACTCATATTTGTTAGTGGAATGGATCGTAATATGGTTCAAAAATGTAAACATGTAGGATGGCCGGTCCCGGTGGCCGGCGAGGCGGTCGAGGCCGCGGTCCTGGGCGCCCCCGGGGCCGGGGAAGGGGCCGCCGCGGTGGAGCAGCAAGGGCCCCACGGTCACCGTCACCTGCATCCTCCTCGTCTTCGCATGAGGAACGCTGCTTCGAGTTCCTCCTCCGCATCGACGACGACCCACTCGGCATCAAGCGGCTACCGGACAAGTTCACCGAGTTCGTCGACGGCGTCGAGCCGGCGCACTTGCAGCTACGGGAGGCTAGCTGCAACTTCTGCCGCTGGTCCGTGGAGGTCCTGTTCGACGGGCAGGGCAAGATGTACCTGCACACGGGGTGGGACAAGTTCGCCCGTGACCTCCACCTCGAGCCCGGCTGCCAGCTCACCTTCCTGTACGAGGGGGCCGGCGAGATGATCGTCAAGGTGTTCGACGACACCGCCTGCCGCGGGCACTACCACACCGGCGAATCCGGCTCGGACACCGATAGTTAACTTAGAGTGTTGTCAACTCTATCTTCGTTGCTTTGTGTTGTTTGAATTCTATCTTAAATTGTATGAAACTATGTGCTACGATGTTAGGTATGATGATGTTATGTTCATGATGTGTGTACGAAATGGTTGTTGATATGATGTGTGTATGCTTTTGACATGATGGCAGTTTTGTTGGAATATGGTAGGATTTTTCATGGTTTTAACACAAGTCAATGTGTGGCGCCCTTCCCACTGGCGCCACACTGCACTGTGTGGCGCCCCTCCCATCGGCGCCACATATCCATGTCTAATTGCCCAAAACATACTGTAAGACAAATCGTCTGGGACTTAGCCGTTTTGGCGAGGCTCTTTGTGTGGCGCCGATGCCACGGGCGCCACACTAGCATGTGTGGCGCCGCTGCCGCGGGCGCCACACAAAGAGGGTGGCCAAAACGGCTAAGGACTTATCGTCTGGAGCCCCTGGATGTTTTCGACCCAATAGTTCATATAAGTTGGCATGTGTGGCGCCGATGCCACGGGCGCCACACTAGCATGTGTGGCGCCAGTGGGAAGGGCGCCACACATTGACTTGTGTTAAAACCATGAAAAATCCTACCATATTCCAACATTTTTGACAACAAGAACATTGCACTGAATATGTACCACACATTGACACAACATAATGGTTCAAATGACAAATAAGGTTCGACGACATCAAGGTTTCAATTACAATAAGGTTCAACGACACGAAGGTTCGAGAAGATCAAGGTTCACACAACATAAAGGTTCGACAACAAGAACATAGCCAAAGGGACATCACTGCGTGGCAAAGGCTCCCTCCCCCCTTGCCTTCTTCTTCTTAGATTCTTCAGCCAATTCTTCCTTCTCCCTTAAGTCACGAGCCAACTGAACGACCGAATCGAAGAAGTGGTGGCGCTCCTCCGTCTTTGCAGCTTCCGCTTGAGCTCTCTCCTCCTTGATGCGTTCAGCCTCCCTAGCCACCTCCTCTAGGTGCATCCTATTGGCCCTCTCCCTCGCAATTTGCTCAAGTTGGCAGCTCCTCAGGAATTTTATCCGTGCCTCGCGGTCCCGTTCGGCCTTCAGCTTCTCATTCCTCCTCTTGTGGAACAATAGGTATTCCTCATACCCCCTTTGCATACGCTCATCTTCCTCCTTCTTCTTAGCTATCTCCTCCCGCCTCTTCCTCTCTAGTTCTTCCTTCTCCTTCTTCTGCACCATCCTTACCGCCTCCTCCCAAACGGACTCCTCCTTCTCATTGCCCTCCCATGCCCCCTTCCCCTTGGTGGGTTGAGTTGCCATAGCTGTAAACCAAATTGAAAAACCAAAGTTAGTCATGGAATATGAAAATAGAAAGTACAATGCAATTTGTAACTTGGAGACACATACGGATAAGGCCCCGCTAGGTATCGTAGCATACTAGTACCGCGACGGCCACCATGCCGACCTCTACTAAGCCCTACGTGAATCCTTGGTTGCCTTGGAGCTTGTCGCCATTGTGGTTGATGCCTTGAGGCTTGTTGCCTTGGAGCTTGTTGCGTAGGAGCTTGTTGGCGTTGGGCTTGTGTGCTTGGAGCTTGTTGCTGTTGGGCTTGTGTGCTTGGGGTTTGTTGGCGTTGGGCTTGTGTGCTTGGAGGTTGTTGCTGTTGGGCTTGTGTGCTTGGAGCTTGTTGGCTTGGAGGAGGTTGTTGCCGTTGGGCTTGTGTGCTTGGAACTTGTTGGCTTGGAGGAGGTTGACGCGTTTGGCTTGGAGGAGTTTGACGTGGTTGGCTTGGAGCTTGTTGGCTTGGATCTTGTTGGCTTGGGGTTTGTTGGCTTCGAGGTTGATTTAAAGCTTGTTGGCTACTTGATGCTTGACTTGTGCTAGCATCATTGCCCTTTGATTTTTTGCCGGATGTGCACTTCCTTTTATTGTGGCCCTTACTATTGCATGATCCACAATTAGTTGGCTCGCGAGCCTCTTGGAATAACTTGTTTCCCGAATGACCCCATCTATCCATATCTCCGTGATACCTCTTTGTCTTTCTTCTTCCACGTTTCACAACCTTCCATTCCGGATCTGGCCAAACTTGCACTCCATGATACTCCGGCCATTGTGATTGATCCAAGTAAGGAGAAAACCTTGGAGCCCATGTCCTCTTTGTGGCTTCGATTGAGAACTCGGACTCCCGAACGGTGAGCGGGTTATTGTAGTCGACACGTCTAGTGCGTGCCGCTGTGAGCAAGTGGGAGCAAGCCAAATGAAGCAAAGAGGGCCTCCTACATGTGCATTCACATGTCTTTAGGGACACACGGAAAGCCCGGCCTCCGTGTTGGACACCACCTTGTGTGGTGCCTCCCGGCTCATTCACTTGGTAAACCCATTCAACATTTTCATAACATGTAGCCGTTTGGGAGTCCGCCTTCCTCGCCTGAAATTCCATGAACTCTTCAACCTTCGTAGGGAACTCGCAATTCCTAGCAATTTCCTTCTCCGTTTCATCGGTGTAGTTCTGGAAATAGACATTCAACTTCTCGAATGTGTATTGAATGATTGCCGTCACGGGCAATGCACGGACACCCTTCAACACATTGTTGAAGCACTCGGCCATGTTGCTTGTCATTTGGCCATATCTCCTCCCATCCTCATCATAAGATCTTGCCCACTTTGAGTTAAATATGATGTGTCTATGAAGAAACTCTTGACCACTCGCGTTGAGGTCTTTGTGCTTCAGCAAGCCGTTGTATAGGTTTGCGAAGCGGCGCTCAGAGTAAGCGAGGCAACAATCTTGAAGGAGGTCAGACAACTCTTTGCTCTTGCATGCCCGGTAGAAGTTTGCACAAAAATGCCTCATGCACCATCGGTGATGCAAGGGAGCATGCCCGGGAATTGCAACCTCCACCGCATTGAGAATTCCTTGATGACGATCGGAGATGACACACACTTCCTTAGAGGGTGGTATGACCCTCGTCCTCAATATATGGAAAAACCATTCCCAGTTATCATTGTTCTCAATCTCTACCAATGCAAAAGCCAATGGTACTAAACGGTTGCTCGCATCACTTGCTATTGCCACCAATAGTGTGCCCTTGTACTGCCCGGTCAAGAAGGTACCATCCACGGCTATGACGGGCCTACAATGTTCGAATGCCCTCGTGCATTGCTCGAATGACCAAAATGCACGGTGAAATACCCTCACTCTTTTACCATCATGCAATGTCATTTTGGTTGCGGAAGGCTCCACCACATGCACCATGCCCGGGTTAGTTGCGGCCATCGCTAACAAAAACCTAGGGACACGGTTGTATGCTTCCTCCCAATCACCGTACAACATCTTGAATGCGGCTTGTTTGGCCTTCCATGCCTTCCCGTACTTGACGTCGTAGGCAAACCGGGATTTAACTGTATCTTGCACGGACCTAATGCTCATGATAGGAAGTGATGAGATCTCCGCCGAGAGCTTGTATGCAATGAACTCGGATGTGAGTTGACGGTGGTCCGGCTGCGCATCCTTGCCATCAAACTTCGGCCCCCGGCACATGTGAGTGGCTACACAACTTGTTATGTGCCAAGAGGGCCCTTTTTTGAAAGGTCTTGCACGGACAACCCATGGACACCTTTTATCCACACATTTTAGCATGTACCGCTTCTTCAAGTCCGAGTGAACAACGACGTAAGGGCGATGATGCTTAATGGAGAACTCCTTCAACCATATCTTCAATTCCAAAAAGGTATCAAACGTTAGCCCTTTAGAGATCATAGCCGTCCTACCATCCACATCTCTCTTGGATAGTGGCCTAGCTCCAAGAAGTAAACTTTTGCCACCATCAACCACGGCTCCATCCGCAAGACTAACATCACGGAACAATGGTACCCGGATATCCCGTCCGGTTACCTTCTTGAAGATCTCGGCTCTTTCGGCTTCCTTAGCCGTGAAGCCATCCTCGTCAACCTCCTCTTCGGGTCCATCATCATCCGAGTCCGACGCATAGCATCGGGAATAAGGAATGGAGTGGTCCATCTCCTCTTGCGTCCAATATTTATACAAATCACCGATATTGTTGAAATTCCTCTCGAAACCATCATCACCATCGTCATGCTCGTCATACTCATTATCCAACGGAGGTTGTTGGGCAATGGGAGATTGGACAATGGGAGATTGGGTGGCCTCTTCTTGGCTCATGGGTGGAGGAGTCCTCTCTCGAACGGGGGAGGTGGGCCGGTTAAGGTCAAGCTCGATACGAGCATCAACCGTCTTGGTTGCAAACAACTCCAAAGCCTTATCTTGTGACCCGGCCACCGTCTCCTTGTAAATGGACCAACGTTGCTCGGAGTTGATACGCATTATCTTCCAACGGGTGTGCATTCCAAACCCCACATTATGCCTTCCCTCTAGCTCAACACCATCATTTGGCTCATTCCAATTCAACTCAACCCTAACTTGTGCTACCACCTCCGCAAAGCTAGGGCTAATGTCAAACACCAAGTCAACCTCTTCCGGGTCCGGCTCTATGTTTCCCTTCAAGAAAGCATCCTTCTCCACATGATGAACATGAACAATTCTTTCCATCCCCCTAGCATAATGGGAACAACACATACACACATGTGTTCATTAGTTACCATAATCAACATAATCTACCCATACAAACTAGCACACTACCATTTCTCCTACTTCAACAACCCTAACATCCAACCAAATCCATCTCCACCCTCAAATCAACCAAATCCACATCTAGGGTTTCACATATAGATTGGAGCAAATACACAAAATCAATGGATGAAAAGAGGGGGAACGGAGGAGATTACCTCAAGCAACGACTTGGGAACGATCTCTACGGACAGATCTGACGATTTGGTGGTGGATTTGGTGGGGGGAGAGGGAGGGGGAGAGAGAGCCGGCCGCCTCCTGTTATTGACCGAGCGAAGAAGAGAAAGGAAGAACTGGTCGGGCTGGGCTGGGCGCGCGCGGCCAAACTTAAGTGGACGTGTGACGCCCTTGCCAGGGGCGCCACACTTTCAAAGTGTGGCGCCGGCGAGAGAGGCGCCACACGTGCTGCCACGTCGGATCGGGGTCACCAGCTCAGCGTCGACGGGCCACGTCGGATGGGTCTGTGGCGCCAGCGCCAGGGGCGCCACATGGGCATGTGTGGCGCCCGTGGGAGGGGCGCCACACAAAAGGGTTAGATCCGTGAAATAGTTTCGCCGGATGGTCAATCTGTGCTTTTCTTTCAGTTTTGGGTTATTTTTATGCAAATCGCCACATTTGCACCACATAAGATTGCCTTTCCGGCAAAAGGATTTTCATCAACATAAAACGATTTCCTACCACTGGTCGCAGGGAATTCAAGCCCAGTTATTAAGTCGGACAATGGAATTTTTTTTGGGTTCAGACAGAACTCACTGCAGGTCAGAAAAGGAGCACAAGAAATTATAATGACTGCAAGTCAGAAAAGGAGCACAAGAAAAGACACCTCATTGAAGTAGAAGTTATAATAACCCTCTATAAGGATAAGAAATTAGAAAAACGGATAGAAACTAGAATTAGCATGCCATCTCAATAGCTAATACAACATTGTTGGACATGACTGCATCTGTTCTCAACCTACACAATTTGAGCTGTTTTTTAGGCAAGGTACATTGATCATGTCCTTGCACAGCTCCTCTAGAGTTACTCTGCTATCAGTGGAAAGCCAAAGACGTCCTGAAACCATGAACAGCGGTAAGAGTTAGTGATAAAGATCGACCTTATAAAATGTTTGCAACTGATTTAATCAAGAATCATATTCAGATCAAAAGCATTTATGCTCCACGTGTAAGGAGCAAGTCAAAGAATTCAGGTGTACGGCCAAGTTCTTTAACTGAGCGCCGAGCTCCCATCTTGTTAATTAGCAATTGCACAAAATACATGAACGTTTGTATTTTTCCTAGAAATCCCATGCTTGGACACTTGACTATTCATTCTTGAACTATTCACTAGTTAAGTTGTTTGACTGTTAATTGTCAACAGTAATTCCTCAACTTATATTGTTATGTGGTGGCGACAATCCAGCAGCTACAGGGCTAAGATTAGTTAGGCAGTTCAAAAAAGTTAGAGCCAGTTTAGATTATGTATTCTGTTAGCCAAAGAGTTAGTTGGAGTTCTTTTTTTCCTGCAAGTCAGAAGTAATCCAGGCTATAATATGCCCAGACTAGTTATTCCGAAATTAAGCATCGAAATAAACTCAAACCCAATCTAGGTCCCAGTCTCCTTCTAGTTCGTATCAAACGGCAGCTCTGGGGCACCGAGGCTACAGACCTCAGCCTCCCATCGAGCGCCCATACGACCTTAGATCAGGGTCAGGGGCTATCCTATCCTCAGGTTCTACCAGTTTGGTATCAGATTCGGTGATCTCCGCTGCTCCGCTCACCATGAATCCTGACAATAAGCTTGGTAACGCCATGGTGGCTGAGGTGCAGGAACTCATCCGTGGTGAGCAGATCAACATGGCCATCAAGGCTTCGTTCGATAATCTCATGAAGCATCTGAACTCTTACTTTAGCCCTGACGGCGCAGTGGGCAAGCTGGCAGCTGACGTGCACAAGATCTCGTATGATGTACATGAATCAGACCAGCAAACCAAGGCACAGGGGTTGGCCATCCTCCGCCTGGAAAAACAGGTCAGGGGAGATGGGGACCTGGACGACCAAGAGGGTCTTTTGTCCCGCCCTCTTGCTCCACCTCCTTCTAAGCTGCGCGATCCTTTCTTGCCATCGGCGTCCATGGTGGGCTCAGTCCACGACGGGCTCCTACCCTCAGGAGAACGATGCCAAGGAGTGGGAACACAACGGTGGGCACTTCCGATTCCCCAAAGTTAACCTCTCTACCTATGATGGCAAGGAGGACCTGCTGCCCTGGTTGACTAGCTGCTACGAATACTTCTTCATCCGTGCAACTCCGGAAGTGGACAGGACATGGATGGCAGCAGTTCACCTTACAGGAGTGGCTAGCCTGTAGTACCACCGACTGAAGAACAAGCAAGGACGAACCCCATGGCCTGCTTTTGTTTCTGGCATCAACGCACGGTTTGGTCCTCCATCAAGAAGCAATCCAGTTCGGCGAGCTCATCTCGCTCCGTTGCACAAGCACGGTGGAGGACTACCTAGAGAAATTCCTCACCATCCTGTCACGCTATGAGACACTACCCAATGCACAGGAGCATGATGTCTTCACCACCAGCCCCCTCAACCCACTGAAGACTCAGGTGGGGCTCTCCAAACTAGCGACACTCGATGAGACCATGGACCTAGCCCGCTCCTATGAACACTTGGCTACAGCTTCAGTCCCAAGGCGTCCAGCACGTTCCAGGATAACTGCTAGCACAGTACCAGCAGCACCAACAGAGAACTTGGCGTCAGCAGCATCCATCTGGTCAAAGCCATTCAAACGGCTTACTCCTACAGAGATGAACATGCGCCAAAGCCAAGGTCTTTGTTTCAGCTGCGACGAGAAGTTCTCTTCAGGGCATCACTGGAAGCAGCTCTTCGCTCTCTACATAGTTCCTGACTCTGATGATGAGCAAGTTGACAAGCCAGACTAGGCTTTGTCACAGCCACCCTGCATTCCAGCTTGGGGGCAAGCTGTCTTAAGAGGGAGGGAGAGATGTTACGTGGTGGCAATCCAGTGGCTATAGGGTTAAGATTAATTAGGCAGTTTAAATAAGTTAGATTACATATCCTGTTAGGCAGAGAGTTAGTTAGAGTTCTTTTCCTGCAAGTCAGATGTAATCCAGGCTATATTATGCCCAGACTAGTTATTCCGAAATTAAGCAATGAAATAAACTCAAACCCAATCTACATCCCAGTCTCCTTCTAGTTCGTATCAAACAGCAGCTCTGGGGCGTAGAGGCTACAGACCTCAGCCTCCCATCGAGCACCCCTACGACCTTAGATCAGGGTCGGAGGCTATCCTATCATCAGGTTCTACCATACATCCTTATAACCTAGAGTAAGATTATTAATAAAGGGGAAACATGAGAGAGAAAGCTCCCCTGCCAGCTTTTTGTTGATCATAAAGATGAAACACAACCTATCAAGCAACAACAATAAATATCAAATATCAGTCTTAACTGTTTGGTTGTGGTTTCTTCTACTTCTAAGTCTAATTGTGTCGAGGCATGAAGTTCTTGTTCGATAGGTGGTATTTCCAAAGATTACTCATTGCAAATATTATTACAGAACATAAGGTACCATTTCCAAGCATATATAATTCTTGCTTCAATTAGTTGACACTGAAGGTACTGTAACAATTTGACAGTAACTGTAGAGAATCATCTTTGAAGGCACACTGATGCAGATTACGAATTCTTCTCTACAACTGAAACATACATATTTTTCTCAGATAATATATATTCACCTCAGTATTAGAGCGGAGTCCGCACAACAGATGAGTAGTAATGTGCCTCCAACTCCTTAAGGCTTGCTGCTGCCTCCTGCCCAATTCTCTCCAGCATTCTATCGGTTCCCTCTGCCTGCTGATTGAGCACCTCAATCCTTCTGTCAACATTCTCACTCAAAGAAGCAAGCCCAGAAAAGATGGCTGTCCTCTTAAGCTCCGATACTAGTTTCAACAGAGAGTCCGCTGAATGTACCTGGAAAACATTAAACAGCAGTTGACAGACAAGCAAGATGAAGCCCAGAATAATACTAGATTTGATGGTTGTCTAGAATTAACTAAAAACTCAGTAGGTTGCAGTACAGCAGAAATATCAAACCAGCTGCAAGCCTGCTACCATATACTATCTGTAGAGGAAAACAAGTGTTTCGACTTGTTACAATCGCAGCACTAACTATGGAGATGAAGTGAGGTTTTAATCGTCTATGACCACTGAAAAGGCCAACTACTGGGAGCCAGGGCCACTGAGCCAAGGCGTTCCCATGTGTCAAATTTTCTTAATATCTGTGAAACTTTACCATGCACGTCTAGACTTAGTTCGTCATATATCTTGCTTAACTGCTCTCTGTTTTGATCATATCCTCATTCAATCTAGCATCTGCACTTTCACCCTAGCCACATCACAGCTGTACAATTGTTTCTTCTCATGTTGAGTCTAATCTCCATAGTTACACCGTATCAATTGCAGGCTCTCGCACTATAGAACTGCAGCATGTAATACAGGGATAGTTTCTCCTACTTCAAATACCGCCTAATCAGGTGTCACAATTACGACTTGCTACAATTCTAGGTTCATGGCCTGGTTAGATCTTAGTATCTCACAGTGATTGATGCCAATATTAGTAGCTCGCAATGGCTCCTTGCAGTTTTATTTGGCATCATCTAATTACAACATAGTATGGACATTAAGGCACAGGAGTCATGCAGCAATTGAGTTAAGCAACAGCAGCATTCCGGGCATGGTTCAGTTTCAAACACAGTGGAAAGAAACAAATCTCCGAACAAGTGGTGGGCAGCGAGCGAGCTGCTGAGTCGTTGTGGTTACTTACCATGCGGGAGGCGCGCATCTCCATCTGGAACTCCTCCTGCGAGTTGCGCACGGGCGGGTCGTTGACCTGAGGCGAGGGAGGGCACAGGGTTAGGTTAGGGTTAGTTAGCCAGGAGGAGAGATGGGGGGGGGGGGGGGCAGGGGCGTGCGTACGCGGGCGATGTTGATGAGGGCGGAGAAGTTGTCGACGAGGCTGGCGACGTCGGTGTCCGCCTTCTGGAGCAGCGCCCTCTGCTTCTGCGCCGCGGCGGCCGCGGCCGCCGCCGTCGGTCCCGCCGCGGTGCCACTGGCGCCGCCGATGCCGCCGCCCAGCTTGCTCATCGTCGGCGAGTGCAGGGCTTGGGCCTTGGAAGAGACGCGTCGGGGACGGATCGGAGGAGGCCACCAAGTTTGAAGTCCAATCGGCGCAGGCCCGGGGAAGGCTTTGCAGGCCGGAAAAAGGCTGGGCCGGATAAATCGATGGCTAGGGATGACGAGGAAACAAGGCCTTATATGGGCCTTGCTAGTCAGAATGGGTATGGTTCAGGTGG
This sequence comes from Lolium perenne, assembly GCF_019359855.2. Lineage (NCBI taxonomy): Eukaryota > Viridiplantae > Streptophyta > Magnoliopsida > Poales > Poaceae > Lolium > Lolium perenne. The sequence continues at coordinate 20,762,532 of NC_067246.2, read as the reverse complement.
TCCATGAACCCACAGTCAAAGATAAAAAAAAAGGGTGGTCCGTGAAAATGTTCTAAAAAAAAACATGGAGTTCTCATTGTTTAAACATTACACCTGGCCTCCGTGTCATGTCCGCCAGCTCCGGGACGCCGACACTCATCCTCGCCGCGTCTTCCTCTCCCAACGACAACGACACCATGGATGGAGGACTCACCAAACAAGATTTCGCGAACCAGATGCGCGGAAGTGGAGAGCCGGAGTTCTACAGGTCGCCGTGCAGCGGTGCGGGACGAAGATGATCTAGGGATTGGAGGAGGAAGCGAGGAAGACAATGCGTGGGTGAAGAAAAAATGGGAAAATGGTCAAAGGAACCGCGTGGTCAATATGGCGCGTGTGCGCATGCATGTGGACTGGGCTCGATGTATGGCCAATTCATAGGCACTAGCGGCCAGCTAGGAGAAAGACGTCAACTTGAAGAATGCATGCATGAGTAAAATTTCCGCTCTACCTCCGCCCCGTGAGAAAACAACCTGGTTATATAAGTACACCAATTTGCCCGATGTCCATCATGGTACATGGACCCATTCCCAAGTCCCAACTTGGTTCATCGTGACTGGATGCCGCAAGAAATAAAATGCAGCGGGACAAATTCAGAATGCCCTGATTGGCTGGTAATTAACACAGTTTGGTCACGTCAACAGATGCAGCATACGTACCTGTTACTTGTGGAGACTTGGCAGGCTGTCACACCACCTAGAAGAAGCACCACAAGCAAGTCTGACGCATTTTCAATACCTAAAATAGCACATGTCAAAATATGGTGCGGCAGCGGCGGCGCACCGTCGACACGATCTGGAGGTTGAAGTTGAAGGGCTTCTCAAGGATCTCGTTGTAATTTTCGTTTTTCTTGGGGTGCTTTGTACTGTTCGTTGTTTCTTTTAATGCCAGTGTCCAATACGCAAAAAAAAATGGTGCGTATAAGATTTTTTTTAAAAGTCAAACCGTGTGAATTTTAACCAAGTTTCTGCAAAATATTATTAATATTTAGGATATCAAAATAATAGCATTTGGTTTATCACGAAGAAATTTTTAGTATGGTATAAATTGGATATCGTAGATATTCTTAATTTTTCCAATAAACTTGATCAAAGTTAGTAGAGTTTGACTTTTAATAACCAATGCACTATATTATTGTAAGGAGAGAGTAATCTCGTCGCAATTGAGGGCCGAAGCGTCGAGTAAACAACGAGTTTCATTGGACTGGCCTCATAAGAGCATCTCCAACAGGCGCGCTATCCCGTACCCGCGCTATAATAACCGCCGGTATGCACCGCGCGGAGCCGAATTTGCTCCTCTAGCAGGCGCGCTATCCGCGGCGGCGCTGTAAAAAATTTGGTGCGCGTTGCGTTTTGCCTTATCCTGTTCGTGATGTCTACCCACGCTTATATTCTTGTAGACAGTGTTGGGCCTCCAAATGCAGAGGTTTGTAGAACAGCATCAAGTTTCCCTTAAGTGGATCACCCAAGGTTTATCGAACTCAGGGAGGTAGAGGTCAAAGATATCCCTCTCAAGCAACCATGCAATTACGATACAAGAAGTCTTTTGTGTCCCCAACACACCCAGTACACTTATCAGGTGTATAGGTGCACTAGTTCGGCGAAGAGATAGTAAAATACAAGTAATATGGATGATTATGAGCGGTAATTGCAATATGAAATAAAAATAGCAGTAGGCAAACATGTAACAGAACTGGTTGTAAACGGTGTTTCAATGCTTAGAAATAAGGCCTATGGATCATACTTTCACTAGTGGACACTCTCAACAATGATACCATAATTGAATACATAAATATTATCTCTTCACTACGCTACTCTGAACCACTCTCTGGTTTGATAACAAACACAAATTCAATGCGTAGGACTGCATAAGCACTCCTAAAAGTTCGCATTCCCAATTTATGGACGCCCCACGCTATCACTTTGAGCATACAAAGATGGTACTAACTAGGCACCACAATTTATAAGTATTTCTGTAAATTAAGCTTAAGAGACAAACACGGTGTGCACACTATCACCTTCACACCGCGGGACAAGGTGTCCCCGGAGATCACATAATAAAACCACTTGAGTAGCACAATAGTTGAAAAATAACATCTACTTATTCAACTAGCACTGGTAGAAAAAGAGGCTTCCGTCCAGCCCCATTAGTCGCGAAACTGCAGGAACCGCGACTAATGAAGTCTTTAGTCGCGGTTCGGCAGGCGAACCGCGACCAAAGGCCTGGGCCCAGGGCGCTCGGTGGCCAGCTGGTGCACGTGAGGGGCTTTAGTCGCGGTTGGCCAGGCCAACCGCGACTAAAGGTGCCCGAAGGCCTTTAGTCGCGGTTGGCCAGGCCAACCGCGACTAAAGCTACTCCCCTATATATACCGATTCAAGACACTCACTTAGCCATTTGGTGCCACTTCTCTTCACAAACTTCACAAGGGGGTGTTAGGTTTGCTTTTGGCTCCTCTTATGCACACAAAGTGTTTGATGAAATGCCCCAAGAGCATGAAACAAACATGATATGAAGTGTCGGAGCCACACTTGAGCTTCCTCATTTATTTTTTCCTCCTCGATCGCGGTTAGCAATGAACCTTTCATATGTGTCATTGATAAAATATGCATGTGTGTAGTTTATTGTTTAATTTCTATTGTTTATAGTTAGTTAGTTTAACAAATGCATGATGGTTAATTATATATTTTATACTATTATAATAATGCAGATGAATCGGCAATGGATGTACGGTAACCGACTCTCCGGCGAGTTCACTACGGGTTTGAAAGATTTCCTCGTAGTGGCTAATGCGAACAAGCGAAGGGTTTTGTTATCTCATTCCATGTGTTGACTGTAAGAATCAGAAGGGTTACTCTTCCTCAAGAGAAGTTCACATGCACCTGCTTCGGCACGGTTTCATGCCAAGCTATAATTGTTGGACCAAGCATGGAGAAAGAGGGGTTATAATGGAAGAAGATGAAGAAGGGGATGATTTCATCGATGAAAACTATCTTGATCATTTCGGTGATACTTTCATGGAGGATGCTGAAGGTGAAGGGGAAGGTGAAGGGGAAGGGGAAGGTGAAGAAGAGGCACGTGATGAGCCCGTTGATGATCTTGGTCGGACCATTGCTGATGCACGGAGACGTGGAAACCGAAAAGGAGAGGGAGAATTTGGATCGCATGTTAGAGGATCACGTAAAGTCGCCGTACCCCGGATGCGATAATGGTCTGAAAAAGCTGGGCTGCACACTGGATTTGCTGAAATGGAAGGCACAGGCAGGTGTAGCTGACTCGGCATTTGAAAACTTGCTGAAAATGTTGAAGAATATGTTTCCAAAGAATAACGAGTTGCCCGCCGATGCGTACGAAGCAAAGAAGGTTGTCTGCCCTCTAGGTTTAGAGGTTACGAAGATACATGCATGCATCAACGATCGCATCCTCTACCGCGGTGAATACGAGAATTTGAATGAATGTCCGGTATGCACCTTGCATTGCGTTATAAGATCGGAGGCGATGACCCTGGTGACGATGTTGAGGGCGAGAAACCCAGGAAGAGGGTTCCCGCCAAGGTGATGTGGTATGCTCCTATAATACCACGGTTGAAACGTCTGTTCAGGAACAAAGAGCATGCCAAGTTGTTGCGATGGCACAAAGAGGACCGTAAGTCGGACGGGGAGTTGAGACACCCCGCAGATGGAACGCAATGGAGAAAGATCGACAGAGAGTTCAAAGATTTTGCAGCTGACGCAAGGAACATAAGATTTGGTCTAAGTACAGATGGCATGAATCCTTTTGGCGAGCAGAGCTCCAGCCAAAGCACTGCCCGTGACTCTATGCATCTACAACCTTCCTCCTTGGTTGTGCATGAAGCGGAAGTTCATTATGATGCCAGTGCTCATCCAAGGTCCGAAGCAACCCGGCAACGACATCGATGTGTACCTAAGGCCATTAGTTGATGAACTTTTACAGTTGTGGGGCAGACCTGGTGTCTGTGTGTGGGATGAGCACAAAGAAGAGGAATTTGACCTACGAGCGTTGCTTTTCGTAACCATCAACGATTGGCCTTCTCTTAGTAACCTTTCGGGACTGTCAAATAAGGGATACAATGCATGCACGCACTGCTTACATGAGACTGAAAGTGTACATTTGCCAAACTGTAAGAAGAACGTCTACCTTGGGCATCGTCGATTTCTGCCGAAAATTCATCCAGTAAGAAAGAAAGGCAAGCATTACAATGGCAAGGCAGATCACCGGCCGAAGCTCGGAACGCACTGCTTGGTGCTGAGGTATTTGATATGGTCAAGGATTTGAAAGTCATCTTTGGAAAGGGTCCTGGCGGACAATCAATTCCGAAGGGAGCTGACGGGCACGCAGCCATGTGGAAGAAGAAATCTATATTCTGGGAGCTAGAATATTGGAAAGTCCTAGATGTCCGCTCTGCAATCGACGTGATGCATATTACGAAGAATATTTGCGTGAACCTCCTAAGCTTCTTGGGCGTGTATGGGAAGACAAATGATACAAAGGAAGCACGGCAGGACCAGCAACGTTTGAAAGACCCTGATGACCGGCATCCGGAATGGTTTCAAGGTCGTGCCAGCTACGCTCTGACCAAAGAAGAGAAGGTCATCTTTTTTGAATGCCTGAGCAGTATGAAGGTCCCGTCTGGATTCTCGTCCAATATAAAGGGAATAATAAACATGGCGGAGAAAAAGTTCCAAAACCTGAAGTCTCACGACTGCCACGTGATTATGACGCAATTGCTTCCGATTGCTTTGAGGGGGCTCCTGTCGGAAAATGTTCGAGTAGCCATTGTGAAGCTATGTGCATTCCTCAATGCAATCTCTCAGAAGGTAATCAATCCAGAAGTTCTACCACGGTTACAGAACGATGTGGTCCAATGTCTTGTCAGTTTCGAGTTGGTGTTCCCGCCATCCTTCTTCAATATTATGAAGCACCTCCTGGTTCACCTAGTCGAAGAGATTTCCATTCTCGGTCCTGTATTTCTACATAATATGTTCCCCTTCGAGAGGTTCATGGGAGTATTAAAGAAATATGTTCGTAACCGTGCTAGGCCAGAAGGAAGCATCGCCAAGGGCTATGGAAATGAGGAGGTAATTGAGTTTTGTGTTGACTTTGTTCCTGACCTTAAGCCGATTGGTCTTCCTCGATCGCGGCACGAGGGGAGACTAAGTGGAAAAGGCACGATCGGAAGGAAATCAACGATATGTATGGATGGCCATTCTATGACTGAAGCACACCACACAGTTCTGACCAATTCCAGCTTGGTGGCTCCGTACTTTGAGAAACACAAGAATATTTTACGCTTGGACAACCCGGGGAAGCCTGAATCCTGGATTAGGAAGGCCCACATGGAGACTTTCGGCAGTTGGTTGAGAAAACATTTAATGAATGACAATGATGTTGTAGATCAGCTGTACATGTTGGCCAAGACACCATCTTCGACTATAACGACTTTCCAAGGGTACGAGATAAATGGGAATACATTTTACACGATCGCCCAAGATAAAAAGAGCACCAACCAAAACAGTGGTGTCCGCTTTGATGCAGCAACCGAGAATGGGCAAAAGGTCACATATTATGGTTACATAGAGGAGATATGGGAACTTGACTATGGACCCTCCTTTAAGGTCCCTTTGTTCCGGTGCAAATGGTTCAAGCTAACAGGAGGTGGGGTAAAGGTGGACCAGCAATACGGAATGACAATGGTGGATTTCAACAATCTTGGTTACCTTGACGAACCATTCGTCCTAGCGAAAGATGTCGCTCAGGTTTTCTATGTGAAGGACATGAGTAGCAAACCGAGGAAACGGAAAGATAAGAAAACGATAAGTACATCATGCGATGATCCAAAGCGCCACATTGTTCTTTCAGGGAAAAGAAACATCGTGGGAGTGGAGGACAAGACAGACATGTCAGAAGATTATAATATGTTTGCTGAAATTCCGCCCTTCAAAGTGAACACCGACCCAAGCATTAAGTTAAATGATGAGGATGCTCCATGGATACGGCACAATCGTAAGCAAGCAGAGACACAAGGGAAGAAATGATGTGTAATAATTTATTGTACCAAACTTTATTGAATGGATCATGTGAATTATATTACCCGTGATGTGTTTGGTGTCCATTTTCGAATGATTCGATTGATTCGAGAAACCACACTGATGATACATGAAATTTGGAGTGATTTAGTCATACTCCTGCCTAGGCGTATAATATGCATACTCGTAGTCTTCATAGCCGCCGCCGTTGTACTGGTAGTCGTCGCCTTCTAAGTTGCCGCCGTCGTCGTCGCTGCTGTCGTCGCTGTCGTCGGGCGGCGCTCGTGGCTCGAACTGAGGGTAGCGCATGCGGGGGATATCGCCGGCCGTGATGTAGTCCATGACGCTCTGCAGAGTCCGGCCGTACCACCATAGCCGACGGCCGGCCTCGTGGAAGTTCACAAGAGGCAGACCGTCCTCCTCATACCTGGCGAGCGCCCTCTCACGCCGATTGATGAAGAAGGCGTCCCAAGTATGCTGGTTATCGGGATGCCAGCGGGGATTCATCCGCTGCTCCGGCGTGAAGTCGAGGTAGTAGTGGTTCGTGATGGCCGCCCGGCGCGCAGTACCCTGAGGGATGGGAGGGACCGGCACGCCGCTGGCGCTTAGGCTCCAGCCGACGGGGACGCGGTAGCCCGGTGGGCAAGGGTAGTTCAAGGCGCAAAGCTCCTCCACCCGCTGGTAGGTTAGAGTGGGTGCGGTGGAAGCCATGAGAGAGTGATGAGAGATTGTAGAGATGTGATAATGCTGGCCAAGCCGGGCTACATATATGTAGTGAGAAATGGCGGGAAAAATGGGAGCGGGAAGATAGAAGGCGGGAAGACAGGGAAGAAATGGCGGGAAGAAAGAGGCGGGAAGAAAGGGAAGAAATGGCGGGAAAAAGATGAATCCAGAGCTGGTCATCTAATCTTTAGTCCCGGCTGGTGGGTGCAACCGGGACTAAAGGTGGTTTTGTATCATCTAATAAAATTGTCGGTGGGATAAGGATGTCTGGGTAAGCTTTAGTCCCGGTTGGTGGGTGCAACCGGGACTAAAGGTGGTTTTTGTGTCATCTAAGAAAACTGTCGGTGAGATAAGGACGTTTGGGTAAGCTTTAGTCCCGGCTGGAGGGTGCAACCATGACTAAAGCTGTCGGCAGGATAAGGACGCGTGGGTGAACGCACTGCTCGATGAGATAAAGCATGTAGCGCACGATGCCCTGTCGGAGGAACAAGACAAAGCATCTCCCGTGGCGCAGCTTCTCGAAGATGTCGTCGGTGCACACGCCCTACGACATGGTCGGGAAGAGCTTGTGGGAAGCGGGGGCGGGAAGACAGGAGGCGGGAAGATAGATGAGGGAAGAAATTGGAATTTTCTGAATTTTTTGATATATTATTTTGTTGATCGCCAAAACCCACCGGCGGGCAGCGGCCTATCAACACGGTAGAGCCGGGAAGAGCCTAGAGCTGCGGCTGGCTGAGACCCCTCCGAGCGACGGCCCGCAATGCTCTTCTGGTCACACGCGGCGATGCGAAGTGCAAGGGCGTGCCACCTGACCTATACCTGGTCAGGAAGGTGATGGGGATGCCTCGCTTAGTTCCTGCATGGCATACACGTAAACATTAAATACGAGCCTCGATCGGCTCTCAGGTTATCCTGTGAATCGGCTCAAAGAGCCGATCCACCCATGATCCGTACGGGGTGCACGAATACTTGGTGATCCTGCTTGATCAAGATGAAGCTAATGAGATCTACGACGATTTAGGGTTTTCACCGCATAATCGGATCATCCTACTCCAGGTTGGGCCTCGCGGTCACGCACGGTGCTCATAAGCCGATCCTAAACAAGGCCAAAGAACCAACAATGATGTTGATCCGCGGAACATCCTGTTTAGGACTTGCGAACGCCACCCTACGTACCACTGGATCCTCCCCCCCTTTGTAAGGCCTAACTATTGTAGATATTAAACTAATCCTTGCATAACAAGGAGCAATCGTAACGGATCAGATCTACTAAATAAAGAACAAGCAGGGTGCCGCCCCCACACCTGAGATAGGCGTGAGGGCGGCTAGACATGCAAGGGTTGCACTACGTAAGCATGTTATACGGAGAACTATGCTAACCCTAACACATCTATGATAACTACGTTGCCCGCCATCAAAGGCGCTTCAGTACGGGCAACGCATGAACAACATGGAGCTTGTGCTGCCTAGATCGCAAGATGCGATCTAGGCAGCATGTCGCTTACCTGATTGAAACCCTCGAGACGAAGGAGTTGGCGATGCGCCGAGATTGGTTTGTTTTTGGGGTGAACGTTGTGTTGTTGTTTATTCCATAAACCCTAGATACATATTTATAGTCCAGCGGACTTTCTAATTCGGACGTGCACCTAACCGTGCACGAGTAAAACTCTAACTTTTAATCTAAAGATACGATCTACTATATTACAGATACAATGGGCAATTCAGCCCAATTTCGTGTATAAGGCCAATTCTTGTTTTTCCCTTCCATGTATATCTTCAAGTCTTTCTCAATCGTGGCCCACCTCTGACTCGGTCAAATTCTGGTGATAACACATGCCCCCCTGGTTTTGGAATTGGTAATTCCAAAATCACTCTGTTTTCCTTCGTCGGGTCATGTCGTGGCGTAACCGTTGCAGTATCATGATGCCTTGCCTTCTCAACTTCTCCGCGTGGCACCACTTCCTCGGAAACTGCTGTGGCATTGAATTTCCACTATATCCCCTTTTATTTAACCGCCACGAACAGTTCTCCTCTGCATCCCCTTCGCATTAGCACTCCAAGAGCCCTTCTGCGCCACCATGTCTTCCTCCTCCTCTGCCCCATCGGATCTTGCCAACCAGTCCTCCACGTCCCGCGAGCCGACGCCGGAGTACAACCCGGCGGAGAACCACGCGGCCAACACCCGCCGCGCCATTGCGGCCGGGGAGGAGTCTAGCCACGACTTCTCCATCTGGTCCGAGGACGACAAGTCCCTGACCGACGGGGAGAGCGACCTCCGCTTCCTCGCCGTTGGGGAAACGGAGGAGGAGAGCGATGACGACAGCTTCTCCTACGACTTCACCTCTTCCGAGGAGGAGGAGGAGCAGGAAGAGGAGGAAGAAGACGACAACGAGAGCTCCTCCGACGAGCCGCCGGCCAAGCGGTTCTGCCCTTGGCCGGGCAATCTTAGCGACTTCGACAGCGACGAGGACGACGCTGACGAAGAAGATGAAGACAACGAGGGCCCGGTCGGCGGCCATTGGAGCGACGACGAGCCCGCCGGGAGCAGCGCCGATAGCGGCGACGACGGCGACGACGAGAGCAGTGATGGCCCATAGATAGGACCTCTAGAATAGGGCCAGTAGTAGTAGATGGGGCAATGTATCCCCTGGTGTTCCCTTTTGAGAGCAATCAGCTCTTCATGTAAGAAATCTTGCCTATTAATGAAGATCTCTTCCCCAATTTGATTTTGCCGATTTCTTCTTAGTTCAATTTAGCCGATTCCCTCTTCTACTGACCTTGCCGATTCGCCCCCTTTGCCAATGCGTAATAAACCGATAACAACGCATCGGTCCTTCGAAATTCGTCCCTTCCTTCTTCAATCGATGATTTTTCCTAATTCTCGCGGATAATGCAGAATCTTTCAGAAAACCTTGGAATTCTTCCAACCAAAACCAATGGTCCTTTTTAATACTCATCATCTCGTGAAGGAGGCTGCAATGAAAAATCAGCCGATGGCATCCCCATCGGCTCTTTAAACAGAGTATCCACTAGGCCTCGTTGCCCCCGAGTCTTACTCGAGCCTGCTGCCCCCGAGCCTTACTCGGGCGAGAATGTCGAGAGAGAATGCGCCACAGCCGATCCTCTTTCTTCCTCCAACAGCCGATAATCTTCCATTTCAGCTGAACTAGCCCCAAAGATTGGAAATCCTTGACAAAGAGGTTCAGAACCCGGATCGGCTCGAAGTAGCTGAAGAAGTTTCCATTGTTTTACTCACTCGAGGCAACAGAAGGTACCACCGTTAGCCTGGATCTGGTGGAGACTCGATAAAAATTGCATAAATCCACTAAAGTCGATGGCTGCGCATCGGCTGCCTCTCAATTCTAAAGTCGATGCCCTTGCATCGGCCGTAAAAATTTTTTTTATCGCCGATTTTCTCCTATCAGCCCCCGCATTCATTGCACACATGTACCCTCGCATCTTGTTCATGTACCCCCGCATCTGCTCCCGTATTTAGGTGCCCCCGAGCCGAATCTGTTAAAGAATGGCGTATATCGGCTCTGTAATTCGCACGTCGGCTCTTGATAGGGTCAAAGGTGAACACAAGCGTAACATGTGGTGAGGATAATTTTGGCCGATTGTGGGATCGGCCTCCATAATGATTGGAGCGCTGATCGAAGGTTCCGTAATGTCCCTTCATAGACCTTTGGGGCCGATCACAAGGATCAGCCTCGCCAAGTTGCACGTCGCTTTGCTTCGACTACATGGTCGTGCCGTTGGATAAAACCAGCTTAACCCTTCCCTTTGTCACATCAATACGCTCGCAATCGTCCAAGTTGATGCCCGAGAGGGGTTCTTGGCCTGCTGCTTCCCATGCGTTCATGCCACCGTTGAAACTTCGGCTGAGTCGTCGCCTTGGACGACCTCTACCTCATCTCCATCTCCATCCCACCGTATTATGCATTGGTGCATCGTGGAGGGAATACAAATAGCTGGCGTGGATCCAATCTCTTCCCAAGCAAAGACAAAGATAACCGCTCGTGCTATCGACGATGAAGAACGTTGTAGGGATAGTTTTCCTTCCTACGGTCGCATCCACGTTCGTAACTCCTTGTGCCTCGTACGCTTGGCCGTTGAAATCGCTCAATGTTACGTTGGTCTTGATTAGATCCGAGCTAGAGCGTCCTAGCCGACGTAGCATAGAGTACGGCATGATGTTAATCGCCGCTCCGTGTCCACCAAAGCATCTTATTCACAGGCCTCCCATCGATATATCCTCGTAAGTATAGGGCCTTCGCATGCCTCGTAGCTCTTATCTCGTGGCTTCTCAAAGATAACCGGCCGTGGGCCGCAGCCAAGTTGTGCCACGGATGTCTCATCTAACCCCGGGGCACCGAACTCGAAGGGAGGATGAACACCATGTTCGTTCCACCCGATGTTTCATCATCGGCTCTCCTTTGTTTGGGGCGCCACTCCATTTTCCGTGGACGACCCTCTTCATCCAGGGCTCGCTGAACCTTCGCAGCCGGATCGGGCCGTGCCTTCCATAGCGTATGCGGTATAACCTTTCGGCTTCCTCCGTGCCGCGCAAACGTTGAACCCTGCGCTTTTGTGAACGGCTGAAACCGTCGTGGCACCACCTTGGACGGTGGCACTGTCTTCTTCTTCTTCTAGTCCTTCGTCTTCGGAATCCTCAAAATTTGCCCAACGAAGTGACTCAAAGACGTTTGCTTGGTGGTGGGAGAGGCCCTAAGCGCTCAAACACAGACACGTTGGCTGCCTCCTTCTTCTTCTTGTTGCATTCTGGGCAATTGCCGATTGTGGGCAATCGGCTCATTCCTGAATCCCAGCAGTGTCTGAAGAAAGGGCAGTCCCAGTGTCTGGCGTTGTCATCTTGCTCCCTTGATGTGTCCGTGGCACGGCGCTCGTGCTCCTCCTCATAGCGATCCTGCCGACGATGTCTTCTGGCTTCTCTAGCCAGACGATCTCCTTCATCATCATAGTTGGACCGTCGGCGTTGGTCATCTTGTCTCACATATTTGTTGAGGAGGTGATCGGAGAGAGGTCGTTGATATCTTATGTTCTTCACTTCTCCCTCTCGTAACGTAGCGCTTGCCATCATGATGGAGCCGATCGCGTGGAGCGGCCTCCTCGTATCCTTGCTATGAGAGCAGCTGCCCTCATCTCCATCTTTGCCAGAGTGGTTCCCAGGTCCTACCATGTTGATGCTGAACGTGGGACCTGGCTGGCAACTCTCAGGGTAGATGACTTCTACCATGTTAACGGCGGGGAAGGGCTGGGTGTCTACCTTCATGGCGTACTGGTTGAAAATTAAACGCCCCTTCTCTATCGCCGCTTGGATGTGCTGACGCCACACCCTGCAGTCATTGGTGGCATGGGAAAGCGAGTTGTGGAACTTGCGATATGGCTTTCCGTTTAGCTCTTGCGCCGTAGGGAACTTGAGACCTTCAGAATCGTCAATCGTTTCTCCTTGAGCAGGAGGTCGAAGATTTGTTCAGTCTTGGTCACGTCAAAATCAAATCCCCTGGGCGGCCCCGGTGGCTTTACCCATTTGCGGGACACGTGGGTTCCTCCCCGAGTCCATTCAGCCATCGCTACTTCTTGGTCTCCCGCAGCACTTCACCTTCCTCTCAGTATCGACCATGACTACCGCACGCTTGAACTTGTCTTGGTACAGTCCGTGGCGCTGTTCATATGCTGATAGTTTCGAACCATGTGCGCCGCCGAGGGATAATCTGCTTGGGAGGCCATGTCCTTGAGCCGTGTTGCAAGGCCAGCTACCGCCAACTCGATCGCTTCCTTTTCGCTTATACGAACCGAATAACATCGGTTCCTAAGATTCCCGAAGCGCTCGGATGTACTCTGTCACCGTTTCTCCGCGCTTCGACGTAGTTGTGCTAGATCGGCAATGCTAGACTCGGAAGCTTCGAATGATATTGCATATGGAACTGTTCTTCCAATTGCTTCCAAGACTGGATGGAGTTTGTGGCAAAGAGGTATACCATCCAAAAGCCGATCCCGTGAGGGACCGTGAAAAGAGCCTCACACGTAGCTGATCCGACACCGGCCGGTCCTAGTTGCGCCAAATATCGGCCGATGTGCTCGATGGAGCTGGAGCCATCCGATCCACCGAATTTGGAGAAGTCGTGGAGCCGATATTTAGGTGGCAGCGGGATCATCTCGTACTCGTCGGGGTACGGCTTAGAATAGCCGATTGCCCTCCTTTTCGGCATAATGCCGAACTGGTCTCTCGCATGGTACCGATCTGATCCGCCGTGTGGCCGGCAGGAGATGCACTCGAAGATTCGCCGGGTGGCGTACTTAGCCAGCCATGTTTGCTTTTCCAGCTCGAGCCAACCGCAGGAGCTGGGCTCGGAGTTTCGTCGGGGTGGCGTACTTAGTTAGCCACGTCTGCTTCTCAAGCTCGTCGCCGACGTCCCTCCCGTTCGCGCCGGAGTCCCCCGACGTTGTGGCCTGGTTTGAGAATGCCCGATTGCCACAACTGCACATACGTGCACGCGTATCCTTGAGGGATCTCCTTAGGCGCCTCAGCCAAGAACCGGTAGTCACTAGGGTCACCACCGATCTTGTAGACGACGAATGCCGGTGTAGCCGGCACTTGTGATGCCGCCAACGCATATGGCAGCGGTGGACGGGGACCGGAGTGGCAACTCTCCTTGGTGCGTCCCGAGAGCTGGTCCCGACGGCGAGTACCGGTGGCTCATGATCTCCTGGATCACGCGCAGAGCGAGACGCTCCAACACGTTGACCAAGTTTTCGAGTGGCGGTGTAGCGAGTGAGCCACCAAGTAGTTGATCTCTGCCGTAGGCCCCTGGTGCGTTCCTCCGACGGGGCAGAGAGATCTATCCCATCGAGTGCACCTTGTGGTGAGAACCCCTTCCATCCGATGCCATGGGTACGGGTTCTCGAAAGAGCCGATGAGGTCGGCTTCGAGGGTGGCCTTGATCTCGTCATGTTTCTTCTTGAGCTCAGCAGGCAGCTCCTCGTAGGTGATCGGCGTGCGTCCGTCGCCATCTCGGATGTAGATGGCGATGTGGTTGATGTAGATGATGGTCCCACCGGCGTGCCGTAATGTGTTGATCGCCAAAACCCACCGGCGGGCGCGGCCTGTCAACACGGTAGAGCCGGGAAGAGCCTAGAGCTGCGGCGGGCCGAGACCCCTCGAGCGACGGCCCGCAATGCTCTTCTGGTCACACGCGGCGATGCGAAGTGCAGGCGTGCCACCCGACCTATACCTGGTCGTGAAGGTGATGGGGATGCCTCGCTTAGTTCCTGCATGGCATACACGTAAACATTAAATACGAGCCTCGATCGGCTCTCAGGTTATCCTGTGAATCGGCTCAAAGAGCCGATCCACCCATGATCCGTACGGGGTGCACGAATACTTGGTGATCCTGCTTGATCAAGATGAAGCTAATGAGATCTACGACGATTTAGGGTTTTCACCGCATAATCGGATCATCCTACTCCAGGTTGGGCCTCGCGGTCACGCACGGTGCTCATAAGCCGATCCTAAACAAGGCCAAAGAACCAACAATGATGTTGATCCGCGGAACATCCTGTTTAGGACTTGCGAACGCCACCCTACGTGCCACTGGATCCTCCCCCCCTTTGTAAGGCCTAACTATTGCAGATATTAAACTAATCCTTGCATAACAAGGAGCAATCGTAACGGATCAGATCTACTAAATAAAGAACAAGCAGGGTGCCGCCCCCACACCTGAGATAGGCGTGAGGGCGGCTAGACATGCAAGGGTTGCACTACGTAAGCATGTTATACGGAGAACTATGCTAACCCTAACACATCTATGATAACTACGTTGCCCGCCATCAAAGGCGCTTCAGTACGGGCAACGCATGAACAACGTGGAGCTTGTGCTGCCTAGATCGTAAGATGCGATCTAGGCAGCATGTCGCTTACCTGATTGAAACCCTCGAGACGAAGGAGTTGGCGATGCGCCGAGATTGGTTTGTTTTTGGGGTGAACGTTGTGTTGTTGTTTATTCCATAAACCCTAGATACATATTTATAGTCCAGCGGACTTTCTAATTCGGACGTGCACCTAACCGTGCACGAGTAAAACTCTAACTTTTAATCTAAAGATACGATCTACTATATTACAGATACAATGGGCAATTCAGCCCAATTTCGTGTATAAGGCCAATTCTTGTTTTTCCCTTCCATGTATATCTTCAAGTCTTTCTCAATCGTGGCCCACCTCTGACTCGGTCAAATTCTGGTGATAACATATTTCTATTTTTAAGATTTTGAAATGAATTATTTTTATTTTTCTGAATTTTTTGATATATTATTTGTATTTTTAAGATTTTGAAATGAATTAGTTTTATATTTCTGAATTTTTTGATATATTATTTGTATTTTTGAGATTTTGAAATGAATTAGTTTTATTTTTCTGAATTTTTTGATATATTATTTGTATTTTTGAGATTTTGAAATGAATTAGTTTTATATTTCTGAATTTTTTGATATATTATTTGTATTTTTAAGATTTTGAAATGAATTAGTTTTATTTTTCTGAATTTTTTGATATATTATTTGTATTTTTAAGATTTTGAAATGAATTAGTTTTATATTTCTGAATTTTTTGATGTATTATTTGTATTTTTAACATTTTGAAATGAATTAGTTTTATTTTTCTGAATTTTTTGATATATTATTTGTATTTTTACGATTTTGAAATGAATTAGTTTTATTTTTCTGAATTTTTTGATGTATTATTTGTATTTTTAACATTTTGAAATGAATTAGTTTTATTTTTCTGAATTTTGTGATGTATTATTTGTATTTTTAACATTTTGAAATGAATTAGTTTTATTTTTTTGAATTTTTTGATGTATTATTTGTATTTTTAAGATTTTGAAATGAATTTGTTTTATTTTTCTGAATTTTTTGATATATTATTTGTATTTTTTAAGATTTTGAAATGAATTAGTTTTATTTTTCTGAATTTTTTGATATATTATTTGTATTTTTAAAATTTTGAAATGAATTAGTTTTATTTTTCTGAATTTTCTGAAAAAAGGCCTTTAGTCGCGGTTGGTGAGGCCAACCGCGACTAAAGGGCACCCTTTAGTCGCGGTTGGTCTCACCACCCGCGACTAAAGGTCGCTTCGTATAAATTTCGCGCCCGAACCGCCGCGGCCATCTCTTCTTCTCCGCGCGACCTCTGCAGAGCGACCGAACCACCGATCGACCGCGCGCCGAAGCTCCTCACGCCGCCGTCGCCGCGCCAGCCGCCGACCGACCGCGCGCCGCGCCGCGCCCTTCGACGACCGCCGACGCCAACGACGCCGCCGCTTCGCCCGCCGACCGTACGTCTCGCGCGCGCCGCCGTCGTCGCTCGCGCCGCCGCCCGCACGTGCCGCACGCGCCGCACGCTGCCGCATGCGCCGCCGGCCGGAGGCGCGCGGCTGGCCGCCGGGCCATACGTGTACAGAGAGAGAGAGGCCGGCCGGGAGAGGAAGAGAGAGGGCCGGCGCGCCGCCGGATTTTTTTTATTTTTTTTTATGTTTTGTTTGTTATTTTTAATTTTAACTATACTTAAAAATAATTAATTTATAACTTAATATTTGTATAACTAAAATTTGTAACTTAAATTAAATTTCTATAACTAAAATTTGTTACTTAAAAATGAATTAAACATAGTTATATAATTTTTTAATAAAATTTGTATAAATAAAATTTTCTATTTTTATTAATATTTGTATAACTAAAATTTGTAACTTAAAATTTCTATAACTCGGACGCCGTGGCGCTCTCGTTGCTTAACGCCGGACGACGCCGCCGGCGCCTCGTTGCCCAACACCGCCGGACGACGCCGCCCGTGTTCCCGGCCAATACGACGACCACCGCCGCCGCGCGCCCGCGTGTGTCCCAAAACGACCGCCAAGCGCCCGCGCATGTCCGAAAACTAGTTCAAATAATTACAAAGTTTGGAATTTTGAAGTTTGGCATGTTAAGTAAAAAAAATAACGCCACCGCCCTTTCGCCACCGCCGCCCCCCGTCCGCCACCGCCCTTTCGCCACCGCCGCCCCCCTTTCGCCACCGCCCTTTCACCATAGCCACCGCCCCCCTTTCGCCACCGCCACCGCCCCCCTTCTTTACTTAATTAATTAGTTTTTACTACATGTTTTCAGGACTGACATATGGCGGACGATAGAGTTGACCCGATTATGGCCAACTATGATTCGGTAGCTGAAGAACGCATCTTCGACATCATAAAAGGCGATGTTATTTATGTGCCGACCGAACAAGATGAAGAAGATGATATCTCTTCTTATCTGAACCTTGACGGTCAAGATGAAGGCCGTCAGCAAGATGATGCCGAACAAACGTCGATAAACGACGATCTTCAATTGGAAGTAGCAACCACCTCCGGCGCCGAGGTATATATATATATACATTGAGCCTCTGGTGATACAAACTTACTGATTTGAATAAATATGAGTGTACTAACGCGCGCGACTCTCTTTCTTATTTTAGCCCTCGGCCGGATCGTCGAAACAATCGAGTACGTCGTCAAAGCGTGGCACAACCAAGATGCTGAAACAAGGAGAAACATTTACCATCGAGGTTGTCTGTGCTGCAACCGGCAGGCCGCTGGAGCCCCAGAAGAACTCAACCAAGTTTATCAACCAATGCGGAGCCGTTGTTAGAGACAACGTCCCGATCACCGTCCAGGAGTGGAATCAGCCAAAGAAGGCACATGTTGGTTTCAGTTTTGTCGAGAAGAGAACAAAAAAAAGATTGCTTCAAAAAGCTTATGGAACATTTCGTTCTACCTCCGGAATACAACAAATTCGATGAGGAGGGTAACAAGATTGAGGAAAACAAGGAGAGGAGGAGGCTAGTCAAACACTTCGCTCTCGGTAAGATGGCCGACGCATTCCGGAAATGCAAGCAAAATCTAGCCCGTGACTATGTCAACAAGAACAAGACTCCGGATTTCAAAGGACAATATGAGAAACTGAAAGATGATTGGACAGAATTTGTGAGGCAAAAGAAATCGGAGCATTTCATTGAAATATCGAAAAAAAATAAGGAAAATGCGGCTAAGAAGGAGTACAATCATATTATGGGGCCAGGAGGGTATAGCTATTGGGAGCCTAGGTTGGAGAAGATGGAGAACGAGCTGAGGGCGCGAGGAATCCGTCCAGGTACGGAGGGATGGGACCCAAGGGCCAAAAGCTGGTGGTACGGGCATGGGGGAACGCTACACCCGGAGACAGGGGAGTGTGTTCACGAGAACAAAACGTTTAAACCCACCCAAGCCCTTATTGACGCAATGACCGCTGCTCAAGAGGGGAAGATCAAGTTCAACAGAGAGAACGACGCGCTGACAAAAGCCCTCGGGAATCCTGAACACGGAGGACGTGTACGAGGCAAGGGGCACATTCCGTGGAAAATAGGGTTTTCCCAGGACGATGACCCGTACGGTTACAGAAGCCGTAAGAGAAAGGCGGATCGAGATGCAAATGTTGTGGCGCGGTTGGTATCAGAATTCGATGTGATGAAGAAAACCCTGGATACACTAGTACAAGAAAGATCGGCAGCTGCGACGCATGAAGATCATCCAGCGGATCTCGGAAGCCAGCAACGGAGAAGCAGCGTGGCTTCCACGGAGGTCCCGCCGGCTAGTGATGTTGAACCGACGATCAATATTACTGCACCGGAGCCTCCTCGCTACCCCGTGGACGATGTAAAGGAGATGAAAGAATGTCATCTGCATTATCCAATTGGGAACATGTCCATGAAGGTAGCCATCGGCAGTGCTTTACCATGTTTACCTGGAGCACTCCACCACAACAACCCCATTCCAGATGGCTATGCTCGTGTCACGGTGGAGGACATAGTCTCAGGGTTTGAGGACCTGGAGATTGACATTGCTACACCCGAAGGGGAGAGAAGACTTGGAGGTGTCAAGCGCCAGTTCATTCTATGGAAAAAGAAGTTAATCAAGTTTCTAGGCGAGTCGCCAAGGCCAACAAGTCCACCCCCCTCCGGTGGTGGTGGCGGCGGCGGCGGTGGTGGTGGTGGTGGTGGTGGTGGTGGTTCACCTACACCTCCGTCACGTCAGCCGACGCCGCCCCCTAGTCCACAACATCCGGCAGGTGATCAGCCGCCGCCCCCCAGTCCTCGTCCGGCGGGTGATCAGACGCCGCCCCCCAATCCACCTCCGGCAAAGAAGCAGAAGCAGTCCTGGACTATTAACCCGGACCCTTATGTACCTAAGCCCACAAAGGTACCGGAGCCATCACTGAAGCCTCTCCCCACAAGGCCTTGGGAACGTAGTGCCGAGGAAACTGCCGCGGCCGCGGCTGCTGATTATGAGGAATGGAAGGCGGACTGCAAGAAGAAAAGAGAGCCCGAGCCCAAGCCAGTATTTTCTGATGAGCAAAAGAAGTGGGCTAAGTCATTTTTGAGCACACCGTCCCAAGCCGCGAAGAATCTGCCTGACGACTATGCACGTGAATTTCGTACTCAGGCACTCATGTTCAAGGAGAAGAAGGAGAAAGAATTAGCAAGTAAAAAAAGCGGGAAACAAGTTGCACAGCTCGGGAAACAAAGTAAACAATCGATTGCCCCGCTCATAGTGGAAGCCGCCGGTCCGGATGCCCCCGATATCATAGCAGCTGCGGAAGCACAGGGATTGACTGTAACGAGTGCCAGAGAACAAGCGGCCAACTTAGGTATGACTCTTCGTGCAGTGTTAGGCCTTGAGGAGGCGCCAATGAGTGAACCAGTAATTACATATGTGCTGAATGGGCCCCTCGTCGAGCCTGCGCAGGAAGAGGATCTACCTCAACAAATGAAAAATCTGCTAAATTGGTACAAGGGTTACATAAAAAATAAAAACGCCAAAGAATATATTTATGCGGAAGTTAGACATGAGCATCACTTCAAACATTACTATGTAACAATTCATATGAGTGAATTGTTCCAGCTTTTCAATCTGCGCGAGCTCGACAAATCTATTATCAGTTGCTACGTTCTGTAAGTGATTTATTTCTACCCCATCTCGTTCATTGCCTGCACTATATATATGTCCTAACTATATTGTTGTGTACGCTATTATGCAGAATGAAGATTGAGGAATGCAGAGTAAAGAACATCCATGATGTTGGGTTCATTGACCCACACATCGTTAATGGATATGTGTTAGAAAAACACCCCGCCGACATGGAGGAAGACCTGTGGCGGTTTCTTACAAAGCAGGAACTCAAAAGTGATATTCTATTTCCTTACCATTTTGGGTGAGTGTTTCTGTCTTGAGCACATTCTCTTTTGTTTACTCCATGCATGGTATGTGGCTAATTGATGAGTTATGCATGACTGTGCATGTATCGTGTCCGCAGGTTCCACCGGATTCTCGCTAGTAATTCAATTTCACGACTCCAGAGTTCTCATCCACGACTCTCTGAATATGGATCCAAAGCTTTGGGCCAACATTAGAAAAATGATGCAGAAGTAATTATTTTCATTCATTTGCGCTCTATATCGATCGGCCTATTTCGTTCATTTCCTAATATCAAGTAACTAATAACTCTCTTGTTCATTTAATTTTCTTTGCCTCGTAGGGTTTGGAGACGGTTCGTAAATGAAAAGGTCGGTGAATTCAAAAAAGAGCTACAATTTAAAAGGTCAGAGTCTGGGACTGGGGATATTCAGCCACCGGGGACCAATCTATGTGGATACTATGTTTGTGAGATGATCCGGAGATACACCTCTGAGCGGGTTCCGACTGATAACAATGTCAAGAGGAATAACCTCCGGAAGATGCTTAGTCCAGAAGCTCGCTTTCGACCACTTCAAGAGGAACTAGCTGGATGGTTCAGGAGGGAAGTCGTCGATCCTAAAGGAGAACACTATGTAGAGAACGTAGAACTTCATATGCATTAAATTATGTATGGAAACTTGTTCAAAATTGTATATGGTCATCCGATGATATTGAATATATATTGTATATTCCTCTTGAATTCTTTTCGGTTCTAATTTCAAATTTGATTGAAATTGTACATTCATATGCATGTATGTAGTAACGTAGAATATGTGAAACTCCTTCAAAATTAAAATAAAACACAAAAGAAATAAAACAATACAGGTTTAGGGGGGGGGGGGGCTAAAACCCTAAACCTGCGGCGGCCTTTAGTCGCGGTTGGCCAGGAGAACCGCGACTAAAGGTCCTCCGCCCCGACGGACTGTTGGCGGCCACGTGGATGTGCCTTTAGTCGCGGTTCGTAAGAAACCGCGACTAAAGGGGGGGGCCTTTAGTCACGCTTATTTGGTCGCGGTTGCGCAACCGCGACTAATGGCAGTTGCGAACCGCGACCAAAGGCCCTTTTTCCACCAGTGTAGATTACAAAGCTCATGATCACATAAAGATCATATATGGAGAGATAGATAGACCACATAGATACATGTAAAGCCCTCCACCCCGGGGGAGAACTACTCACTCCTCATCATGGGAGTCAGCAACGGTGTTGAAGATGGCGGTGGAGTCAATGGAGATGGCTCCGGGAGCAATTCCCTGTCCCGGCAGGGTGCCGGAACAGAGACTTCTGTTCCCCGAAACTTGTCTGCGACGGCGGCGGAGCTACGAAACTTTTCATGGATGGAGGCTGGATGATTTAGGGTTTTCACGTTGGGGGCTTCTTATAGGCGGAAGGGCGAGGTCGGTGGACGCCAGGGGGGCCCACACCACCCCATGGCGCGGCCAGGGGCTGGGCCGCGCCAAGGCATGGTGTGGCCCCTCTCTGGCCCTCTTCCGTCTCTGCTCTAGACTTCGTCTTTGTCCCGGGAAAAATAGGAGGTTTGGCTTTTGTTTCGTCCAATTCCGAGAATATTTCCTGTACAACTTTTCTGAAATACAAAACAGCAGAAAACAGGGAATTGGCACTATGGCATCTTGTCAATAGGTTAGTTCCGGAAAATGCACAAAAGTTCCACGAAGTGTAAACAAAACATATAGCAATTGGTGTAAAACAAGCATGAAGCATAAAAAATTATAGATACGTTTGCAACGTATCAGTATCCCCAAACTTAGCTCCTGCTTATCCTCGAGTAGGTACGTGATAAAGAAAATAATTTTTGAGGTGACATGAAGCCAACACAATCTTGATCAGGTTATTGTGAAAGCATTGTGAGTTGGGATAAAAGTACTCTAAACATAGACATGAAAGATATAATTCTAACAATAGAACTTAGAAACTATGTTACAACATGAGAAGTAACTCAAACAAAGGATCATGAATAATTGTGCACTGAAAGCAACTGTTTGTTTATGAGCATAGAGAAAACATAGCAAAGTGGTACTCAGCTTGTCCTTTATGAAGTAGCAAAACATAAATACTAGGACACCTTTAAAGTTCAAATGGTGACTTGATACAAGTAATTTAAGAACAAGCAATAGCATAATCATGAATCAATCAATAATAAATTTTGAGACTATGCACATTATACTCAGAATGACAACTATGCTCCCTTAATTGGTGCATAAAGCAAGAAGATGAAGACTCAAAATAAAATTAAAAGAAAGGTCCTCCGTAGAAGAAAGCAAGATTAACAAATTTTATAAACCTTCCAAAAAGTATGGTACTCATTAGCTTTGAGCTCTCATTACCCCTATCATAAGCATCTTGAATGGTTAAAGTTAATGTGAGGGCAAATATAAGTTATATGCTTGACAAATCACAAGTTGAAAATCTCGTGCCCCTTGAATATGAGTACGTAAATCTCATGCTACTCAACTTAGGTCCCAAATAAGTTCTTGTCATTGTAAGCATACATTTATCATTGAGAACGCCAACGGGTACCTCCTGCCTCATGATATAGGAGCATTCCCATACCAAAATGACAAGACAAACAGACAATGAGCATCTCAGCAATCATTTTATTTACTATGGGCATAGCTTTTTATTGAACATACTTCGCAGAATGCTCACTATGGTTCGCTGTAAATTTCCACCATGAATGATGCATGGCTTAAGTTGGCTGCCCAGGCGTTTCTCTAACACATATACAAACTCCATGAACGTACAAGTTTCTATTTTATTTCACACCGCTAGGCATCCATAAACAAAAGAACATGATATCAACTAAATAGAAATAAGTGCAATGTTGAAAGCGTGCCCCATAAAAGCATGGTTGTGCTAACTCCCAACTCACAATTTGCGAGCATATAATCTTCATAAGATAGTCACAATGGTTCAGGTTTATTAAGTACAAGAAAATAAATATGCCATCAAGTTTGTGAGAGCTTTACTAACTAATTTTCTCATGACAAGATTTAATTTGGAAGATAGGTAAAAATATGATGAATATACTTGGAATAGCAATGATGCTAGTAGGAAGATATGGTGGACACTTTTGGCAAACTTTGGTTTTTGGTAGTTGGATGCACAAGTAGAGCTCATACTCAGTACAGGTGAAGGCTAGCAAAAGACTGCGAGCGACCAACTAAGAGAGCAATAATGGCCATAATCATGCATAGCGATAAAACATTATTAATCAAAGCATAAAGTGATCTTACAAGTCAAAAACTAAATGATCATAGAGGCTTTAGTTGACTGGTTTGTAGTCATAACATGGTATAAGCATGTGCGAAGTCAATCCAATAAAGCATCAAAGGAGAATACCACAATATTATGTTTTTTATGAAGGAAACAACACATGATTTCTTTCAATGGCACATTAAGCACTCTCAGCTATTCGAGACAAGTCATGCTACAACAATAACTACTAAGCATATGATAAGAATAACATCCAACATGACATGCCAAAGTCTATGCCACAGTCTAAACAAGCTTTCTTTTGCATCACTATAAACATGAAACATCTTATTCGTCTCCAACACCAATCAACTTATTTGAAACAACTCTCATAGATAATAATCAATAAAGACCAGAGAGCTAATCATAAATAAATAAATAAATAAAACTAACAAGCTCTGAACAAAATACGAGTGGAAAACCAGGAGTTAAACGCAGTACTAGCAAAATAGAACACTTGCAGAACAATAAGAGCTAAAACTAGAGTGTTATATGCAATTAAAACGGAGTGTGTCATTCTCCAAACAAATATGCTGGGATCCAACCATATGCTACAGAAAACAAAACTAAACTAAACTAAAAACAAAAATAAAGACGCTCCAAGAACAACACATAGCATATGAAGCAATAAAAATATTGCGTCTAGAAAGATGATCTGATGCTTTGTTGATGAAGAGGGGGATGCCTTGGGCATCCCCAAACTTTGATGCTTGTACCTCTTGGATATTTCTTGGGGTGACATGGGCATCCCGAGCTTGAGCTTTTGTCCATACTTCATCTCATTACATCATTCTTCCCTCCCTACACTTGAAAACTTCCTTCATACAAAACTTCACACAATTCTCATTAGCAGCATTAGTGCAATCAAAATAATAAATCCACTTGGGTTCAGTTCTAACATATATCAAACATCCATTAAAACATTAGCTACTGTAGAAACTTCTTCAAAAAGCTATTTCTCTCAAAAGAACTCAAAAAAAAAAAGATTAAGAGGCAAATGCAAATAGTGGCAGAAATCTGTTAAAACAGAACAGCAGGTAAAGATCGATTTTTTCGAAAATCTTCTGTTGCTCAAATCGAAAAGTGAAAAACTAACGAAAGTTAGATAATAACCTGGGGCATATGATCAAAAATTCGCAGCTCAAAATTACGTTCTGGCCGGGAATACGAATTTTTTTGGTGACATCACAGAATCTGTTTCAGGATAACAACTTCCCCAAATCTTACTTTCTTCCTATTATAGGCTATTCTTGGTACAAAAATAAAATAAAAATGATAAGGAGAGATTATTACAGAGGTAATAACTTCCAAGACTCAACAAAGGAAAAATTACAGAAATAAAATATGGGTTATCTCCCAAGAGTGCTTTTCTTTAACGCCTTTCAGCTAGGCGCAGTAGTTTGAGAAGATGCTCACATAAGAAATATGAATTGAAGTAAAAGAGAGCATCAAGAAGAAAATATAAACAAATTTAAGTCTAATCCACTTCCTATGAAAAATAATCTTGTAAAGAAACAAGTCATGGAAGCACAAAGCAACAAGCATAGGAAAGCAAAACAAGTGCAAATTAAAAAAATTCAACATAGAGAGGTGAAACTTAATATTGTTGAGATACATAAAACCATGTTTCCCTCTCTCATAATAACTTTCAGTAGCATCATGAATAAAATTAACAATATAACTATCACATAAAATATTCTTATCATGAGCCGCATGCATAAAATAGTTAGTACTCCCCACATAAGCATAGTCAGTCTTATTAATTGTAGTGGGAGCAAATTCAACAAAATAGCTATCATTATTATTCTCATCACCATATTCATCAAATATAGGAGGCATATTGTAATCATAATTAATTTTCTCCACAATAGTAGGTGGACTGAAAATAACATAATCATCATTGTAATCATCATATATTAGAGGCATAGTATCATCATAGCAAATTTCCTCCTCTAAAGTTGGGGAGCTAAAAAGATCATTTTCATAAAAACTAGCTTCCCCAAGCTTAGACTTTTCCATAGCATTAGCAATAATGGTGCTCAAAGAATTCATACCAATAACATTGCTATTAGCATGCAAATAAAGTTTCATAGGTTTCTTAATTTTCTCTTCAAACACCTCAAGTACTAACTCAAGATAAATACTATAAAGCTCTCTATTTTTGTTGTTGTTTTCCATTAAGCCTAACTAGTGAAAATAAAAACAAGAAACAAAAAGATATAATTGCAGAATCTAAAGGAAATAACTTCGAGCACTCACCAGTAACTAAAAGACTTAGTAGCCAGAGGATGTGAGTACCTTTTACCTTACCTCCCGGCAACGGCGCCAGAAAAGAGTTTGATGTCTACGCACGCTTCTATTCTTGTAGATAGTGTTGGGCCTCCAAGTGCAGAGGTTTGTAGAACATCAACAAGTTTCCCTTAAGTGGATCACCCAAGGTTTATCAAACTCAGGGAGGTAGAGGTAAAAGATATCCCTCTTAAGCAACCCTGCAATTACGATACACGAAGTCTCTTGTGTCCCCAATACACGCAATATACTTGTCAGGTGTATATGTGCACTAGTTCGGCGAAGAGATAACGAAATACAAGTAATATGGATGATTATGAGTGCTAATTGCAATCTGAAATAAAAATGGCAGCAGACAAACATGTAACCGAACTGGTTGCAAACGGTGTTTCAATGCTTAGAAACAAGGCCTAGGGATCATACTTTCACTAGTGGACACTCTCAACAATGATACCATAATTGAATACATAAATATTATCTCTTCACTACGCTACTCTAAACCACTCTCCGATTTGATAACAAACACAAATTCACTGCGTAGGCCTACATAAGCATTCCTTAAAGTTCACCTTCCCAATCTATGGACGCCCCACGCTATCACTTTGAGCATACAAAGATGGTACTAACTAGACACCACAATTCATACGTATTTCTGTAAATTAAGCTTAAGAGACAAACACTGTGTGCACACTATCACCTTCACACCGCGGGACAAGGTGTCCCCGGAGATCACATAATAAAACCACTTGAGTAGCACAATAGTTGAAAAATAACATATACTTATTGATGAGCGCAGATTGCACACCGTTGGGGAACCCCAAGAGGAAGGTATGATGAGCACAGTAGCAAGTTTTCCCTTAGTAAGAAACCAAGGTTTAATCGACCAATAGGAGAAAAACGTGACTTCTGAAGGTGTTGCTAGCTGACTTGTGGCAGGGCGCACTACCAGCGTCAGCAACAACGTGAAACATGCACACAACACAACCAAAATGCTTTGCCCTAACTTACAGTGAGGTTGTCAATCTCACCGGTTTTGCTGAACACAAAGGATTAGACGTATAGTGTGGAAAGATGATGATTATTTGCAGTGGAATTAAAGAGAACAGTGCTTGCAATAAGTAAACAGAACAGGATGATTGTATCAGTGTAAAAGAAATGACCGGGTCCACAGTTCACTAGAGGTGTCTCTCCATATAGATAAATAACATGCTGGGTGAATGAATTACAGCTGAGCAATTGACAGAATAAAGACCATACATGACAAGATGATTACTATGAGATTCGTTTGGGCATTACAACATAATACATAGACCGTAACCCAACTGCATCTATGACTAATAATCAACCTTCGGCTATCGTCCGAACCCCTTCCAGTATTAAGTTGGAAGCAACAGATTATCGCATTAAGCAACGTGTGTAAAGTAAACAATAGAATTAGGACTGAGATCCGGTGCCTCGCTGAAGGCAAGGCACGGATGAACAGTACCATGCCTTGCTGCCTTGGCCGTTGGATCGAGAATGGATAGACAAGATTGGCACTGAGGATAGCTACTGTAGAAGGCACTGTGGACGTCGACTGTAGCAGGTACTGTGGATGACTACTGTAGTGAATTTCCTGTAGCATATGCACTGTAGATGTCCTGTAGCGCTGCGCCTGTTCACGCTCATCCAGCCATCCGTTCTCGATCCAACAGCCAGAAAAGGCAGCGGGGCACGGTACTGTTCATCCGTGCCTTGCCTTCAGCGAGGCACCGGATCTCAGTCCATAGAATTATCCTTAGACAAAACATTGTTGTTTTCTCCCTAGTAGCAACAGTACATCTACAATCTTAGAAGTTATTGTCACTCTTACAGAAAATTAGAGGCATGAACCTACTATCGAGCATAAATACTCCCTCTTGGAGTCACAAGTATTTACTTGGCCAGAGTATCTACTAGCAACGGAGAGCATGCAAGATCACAAATAACATATGACAAGTATATAATCGATCTCAACATAGTATTCAATATTTATCGGATCCCAGCAAACACAACATGTAGCATTACATAAAGATGATCTTGATCATGATATGCATCTCACAAGATCTAAACATGAGGCACAAATTGTAAAAGACAACCATCTAGCTACTGCTATGGACCCGTAGTCCAGGGATGAACTACTCACGCATCACTTCGGAGGCGGACATGGCGATGAAGATGCCTCCGGCGATGATCTCCCTCTCCGGCAGGGTGCCGGGAAGAGCTTCAGAACCCTCCCGAGCTAGGGTCTGCGATGGCGACCGCGACGGAACTTTTCGTGGATGGAGGCTCGGGTGTTTAGGTTTTTCCCGAGATCGTGAATAAATAGGCGGAAGGGCGAGGTCGGTGGAGGCCAGGGGGGGCCCACACCACCCCTTGGCGCAGCCAGGACCTGGGCCGCGCCTAGGGCTGGCCTGGCCGCCCTGTGGCGTTTCTTCGTCCCCCCTCTGGACTCCGTCTTCGTTACGGTAAAATATTAAATTTGGATTTTGTTTCGTCCAATTTCGAGAATATTTCCTGTACAACTTTTCTGAAATACAAAACACCAGAAAATAGGGAACTGGCACTGTGGCATCTTGTCAATAGGTTAGTGCCAAAAAATGTATAAAAGTGCAACGAAGTGTAAGCAAAACATATATAAATTTGTGTAAAACAAGCATGGAGCATCAAAAATTATAGATACGTTTGCAACGTATCACTTATTTAACTAGATTACAAAGCTCATGATCACATAAAGATCATACATGGAGATAGATAGACCACATAGCTACCGGTAAAGCCCTCAGCCCCGGGGGAGAAATACTCACTCCTCATCATGGGAGTCAGCAACGGCGATGAAGATGACGGTGAAGTCGATGGAGATGGCTCCAGGGGCAATTCCCCGTCCCGGCAGGGTGCCGGAACAGAGACTTCTATCCCCCGAAACTTGTCTGCGACGGCGGCGGAGCTACGGAACTTTTCGTGGATGGAGGTTGCATGATTTAGGTTTTTCGCGTCGGGGGACTTCTTATAGGCGGAAGGGCGAGGTCGGTGGACGCCAGGGGGTCCCACACCACCCCATGGCGCTGCCAGGGGCTGGGCCGCGCCAAGGCATGGTGTGGACCCTCTCTGGCCCTCCTCCGTCTTTGCTTTGGACTCCGTCTTCGTCCCGGGAAAAATAGGAGGTTCGGCTTTTGTTTCGTCCAATTCCGAGAATATTTCCTGTACAACTTTTCTGAAATACAAAACAACAGAAAATAGGGAACTGGCACTGTGGCATCTTGTCAATAGGTTAGTTCCAGAAAATACATAAAAGTTCCACGAAGTGTAAACAAAACATATAGCAATTGGTGTAAAACAAGCATGAAGCATCAAAAATTATAGATACGTTTTCAATGTATCAGGGCGCCATATGTGAAGCGTCGGTTGCAGCGCGCGGCATCTTTTCGCACGCGAAGCTTCAACGGCAGGAAAATTCACCCCGCGCCCTCTATTCCCCCCCCCCCTCCCCCCCCGTGCGCCGCCGCCGCGCGATATCACCGGCGCCGGTCGATTTCGCCGCTGCCCCCGCTCGAGTTCGCCGCCGTGCCGTAGATCCGCCTCCCCTGCGCCTCCTCCCGGCAGTTTCGACCGCTCCGCCGCGCTGTACCGAGCCGCCGCCATCGACGGGCACAAGGCCATGAAACACATGATGATCTCCAAAAAGATCTCATGAAAGAATGGTGGAATTGGCATGGACAACAATAGTTGCATACTTGTTGTATTGTTTGAAAACTATGTTGTATTATTTGAAAACTATATTGTATTGTTGATCCATAAACTTGTTGTATTTGTTGTGAACAATCTGATGTACTTGTTGTATTCTTGTGTTGTAATAATAAATGGTACATTTATTAGTAAATTTGTGAAGCGTGGAATGATAGGTACTAGCTTGATTTGTTAACATCAACTGTTCCCTTAGCTTATCTATCAACATTGATTTATCGCATGCTTGTGCAACGAACTTCCATGTGATCTACACTAAAAAGGACAGCGGTTACCTCTTTGTATGCAAATCACGAGATCTTGCAGTCTGATCCTTGCTTGATATGAACCTGGCATCAAGCTGCTTGCTAGAAACTCGTTCTCGAACAAAACAGAAGTCTATCTCAATGTGTTTTGTACGTGCATGAAAAACTGGATTGGCAGACAGGAAGGTGGCACCAAGATTATCACACCATAAGCATGGTTTTTTCTTAAGGGAAACACCAAGTTCGCGAACAAGTGCTCCAACCCAAATAGGCTCTGCAGTGGCATTTGCAAGGGCTTTGTATTCAGCCTCTGTACTGGACATGGACACAGTAGGCTGTTTTCTGGCACTCCAAGAAATAAGATTGGGACCAAAAAATATAGCAAATCCACCAGTAGAATGTTGATCATCTAAATCGTCTGTCCAGTCTGCATCTGAATAGTCACTAAGAAGAGTGGAACTGGACCTCTGAAAAGTAAGACCAATCTTTCTTGTGCCATGAATATACCTCAAAATGCGTTTAATAGCAGTCCAATATGCAGTAGTAGGAGCATGAAGATACTACAGACCTTATTAACTGAAAATATTGATTGGGTGAAGACAGACAATGTGGGTTTGGGAGCGCTTGTTGTCCGAATTTATTTATTTATTTAGCCCTCTCTAATCCTCCATGACATGCTAGTTCATGTTGTTTTTTTTACGGAAAGTGCACTGATCTATTAAAAACGTCAACAATAGTACAAAGAATTCTAAAAGTAATAAGAACACAAAAAGATTTTTGGACCACCTAGCGATAACTACAAGTACTTGAGCGAGCCGAAAACACATCGCCGTACTCGCCCCTCCCTTACCGGGGATATGCTAGTTCAGGTACTTACGTGTTTTGTGCAATCCCTCCAGTTGAGTTCTTCTCGCCTTCCTTTGACAATTTGGCAATATCTAGCTACATGCATCGGTAATAAAGATGCAGGTCCAACCGATGACTTGGACAGCTTGCTTGTTGAGAAAAACAGGTTAGCGGAGATGACATATCCAAAATGTACATATATTTCAACTGAACTAATATTATAATTTGAAAGACTTTGTCATTGTCCAAAACGTCACCTTCCAGTGTAACGAAGAGACGACTAGCTAGTTATCGTGAATAACAGAGCAATAGAAGTAGTACTCGCTTGCTTTGTCCATTCGTCTATTTATAGCTCACAATTGCACCATTACTTCTCAGAGAAACACAAATACTATACGCACGCTACGGCAAACATTAACCTGCAATTATGAAGCTGGGGCGTTCTCCTCTTCTTCTCTCAGCTGGCCATCTTTTTCTCTGCCTTACGGCGATTTGGGTACTGACCACCGCCGATTTAGCGGCAGGCCAGCGTCCCGGCTGCCCGGCAAAGTGCGGCGACGTCGACATCACGTTCCCGTTTGGCATCGGCGATGAGTGCGCGTTGCACAGCGGCTTTGGCCTCAGCTGCACTACCGTCAACGGCACCACGAAGCCATATGCGGGGACTATCGAGGTGACCAAGATCTCCGTGCCAGAGAGCAAGGCCTGGCTGAACACGTGGGTCTCCTCGCAGTGCTATTTCCCATCTAACGGGACGAACTACCTTAATGCATGGTTGAACCTCAGCGATACACCTTTCTGGATATCTGAAGTGGATAACGCAATTATCGTCATCGGGTGCAATACTCTTGCTTATATGACAAGCTCTTCTGTAAGTATTTCGACATTTTTTTCTATTATTTACTATTTATTCTAAAATACTTCTGTTTTAATAAATGTTCAGCGGACATTTATTGAACTTAAATTTTTTAAAGAAGATGCTTCTTTAAAAAATTTAAGTTCAATAAATGTCCGCTGTTACAGGAGAACTACTACCTCCATACCGGTTTATTGGTTTTACACGTATCTCTAGATCGTAAATTTGATCAACTTAGTACATCATACTATATATTATTAAAAATATATCATTACAAACTTCAGATATTATACTTTCTAATGATACAATTTTTATATTATATATTTTACGAAAATAGTGGGCTATCTAGGGGAATAGCTACACATCCTCATCCAACCATTCATTCACCCTATAGGACATTTCAGACCATAGATACATCTAACAGCGTGCGGGTGAGGAGCGCAGTAGAGAGAATCGCGAGGGCCAGCTTCCGCATCCAGTTCCGTTATTTCTTTAGTCGATCTGGATTTGTTTGTCATGTTCTATTTCCCGTAGATTTTCTTCACCGTTTGAGGGAATCAGGGCCAGGTTTATTTTTGTTGTACATGGTGTTCTCCCGATCCAGATTCAGTTTGCTAATTTGTTGGAATTTCTGGCGGAAATGTGTTCCCGATTCACTGGTACAAGTAAGCTGCCTCATTCTCTCTCTTCGTAAAATCCCTATTGCTTTCTCATGGAGAAGCATAATTCATCTGTGTGATTAGGTAGATGGATTTGGTCTGCTCTAGTCTGCTCGAAGCACATCACCCATGTTTCTGGTTTGCTATGTGTGATTAGGTAGATGGATTCGCTTGCTTCTTCCGTCAGATTTATTAGTTGATTGATTTTTCATATGTAAATTTTGAAGCTAGTCTGATGAATTTTCTTCAACCTTTTTTTCGATCTGGACTATGCTGTGTTGCCGCTCCCTTGCTATTTTTACAATGTTCATATTACTTTAAAAAAATGTTCATTGCAATAAAGAAGCTATCCACGCGGAGGAGGATCGGGAGGAGGACGGTGGTGTCCGTGCCCCAATCCAGTGGCAATGGTAGCAGGTCCCGCGTCTGGGTGCATCGATAAATTGGGTGGCCGCCGGTGGCTGCCATGGCTTTTCCCTGTACCCTGGTTGTTATGTTGCCCTTTTCTCTGTTTCTCTCTTCTCCGTAAAAGTTCAGAATAATTGACTTGGATGTCGAGAAAATTATTATCAGAATTCAGAGATCATCTGTATCGTGCTAGAACGATCTGTTTCCTGGTTTTGTTTTTAAAGATTTGGTCAATTCAAGTGACTATTGACTTTCAAAAGGAGACGGGCAAGGGCGGAGCCATCCACGGTTTGGTTTTGTTTTTTCGTGGAACAGCGATGCTGGTAAAGCACTGCACTGTTTCTTTATTTTGCAGATTTTGAATGGCCACGGTTCTCCTTTTAGTAGCAGTTTTTGGACAGGCACAGTTCTCCTATTTTGCTGTTTTTGAACAGGCATGGTTTTGCAAGAACGGGCAGGACTAACGCAGTTCAACGACAGCACCAATCACCAAACAACATCGTACGACCGTAAGCCTAGGCGTAGCTACCAATCCCAGATAGAAAATTCGCTACATTAGTTAAATTAACGATCTAGAGATACACGCAAAACCTACAAACTAGTATAGAAGGAGTAGCCCCTTTTTACCACAACATCGACCCTAACAAAAAAACAAGGTAGACATTAAACTTTTCACGATCTGTTCTCAATAAAGACATCAAGGCTGTGCTGACCTTCGACTTGAAAGATACGTTCTTTTATGTCTAGCGTAGACAAGTAGCTTTTGTCTTCTGTTCATTTTTCTACCCAGCAACCCCTAGATCTTCTCTCGCCCTCAACAGATCAACCCTCAATTTGCCTCCAAATTAATTGCTAGTCATTCTATTTATGTTTGTTTGTAAGGACTTCTAGATCCTCTTTTTGGTCATAATCATGTGCCGGTTTTCTTATCCTGTTATTCCACAGTCCTTATATGCAACATCAATTACTGTGCCAAGAATACGTTAATATACATCCCACAAGACCATTGTTTTGAAAAATATTCAAAGTTTTGCATCCTCCACAAGTTTGGCCCAAAACAGAACCGAATAGAAGATGTTGAAGTTGACCATTGACTGCAACGAGTTGTCCCTAGTTGTCTCTAGTCATTTATTCTGAGGTACCGTCAACAGAAAGAAACGAAGTTTATAATTGGATTAAATACATTGATTACATCTAAGTCTAACAAATAGGATACATAATTTTTTTTCCTCCAACTAGAAATCATCCTCTTAATTTATTCAAATTGCCACAATAATATTCATTAAATATTGACAGTGGCCCTCGCAAATGGAAGGGCATCGTCATTAGTTTCTAAGAGGCAATAGCATCATCTTTGGTATGTTCAAATTGACCAAGAAATGGGTTTTCAGGTTCATGGATATTCATAGGATATGATAGTTAATTATATTAATTTATATGAACTAACATAAAATGCATTCAATCAAATCATATGAGAACCACAAACTCATGTGCGGTCAATATTTTTTTAAAAGGTTATTCTCAAAGAACTTTTTAAATTTACAACTCATTGAAATATTAAAATCTATAACCGATATAAAAAATACTCATATGAAATTCATCAGAATTAAAAATTACGATAGTTCATAATATTTTTTTAATAAAGGGTTGAGAACAGATATTGGTCGACCAAATTTCCATTTTCTTTTGATTGGTTGATCACTGATTAGTATTGGAGTTAGCTTCACCACAGCGGAGACGGGGAGGGGCAAGGAGGGGTCAAACTCCCCTAATTAATGCTTCATCATCCCCCTAAACAAATCAACCATGTATACTTGTGCCAGTATTTGCCTCATGTCCATAGATAATGGTCTCATTAATCTATATGTCCTTGCTTAGTCGCCGTACCAATTCATGTGTGCGACAACTATGAAGGCCAATTGACCAGATGATCCATCTTTCAAAATTTCAACCATCGTCTCGGTTTGGTACTTGTCTGTTATTCTAGATAGATCAAGCGGTCGACTCGCAGTCACTTGGTAATCTTGTCAATCAAGTCCATCTAGTCTAGTTTTACATCCAGCTTCTGGGGTGTCTATTGGTGTTCGTGACCCTCGCACCGCCAGGAAACTACCGTGGTGGTAAACGCACCAGCGACTAGATTTAATAGAAACAAGAGTATAGCTTTAAAAACTTTACCATGATGTTTAGATATCAAATATGTCACTACAAACAAACGAGAATCGTGCATTGTTGTCACTAGCTAGATGGTTGTGGCACATGCATCTACTTTCTCCCTAGTGAAGTAACAAAAGGAAAAAGGTAATACAATAGCGGATCTCAGATTTCTGTCACTTCCAATAACCGCTACCACATTACTCCATCTAATGCACACATTCTTCCACACACGCCCTTGCATACAAGTTTGATCAATACAAGTAATTAAGGACGAGATAGTAATATGTATCTATTCATATATCAAACTCATAATAACGAATGCAATCTCACATATCATCTCATAAGATCAATATCCACCACATAGAAATTACATAAATATGTCCATAATCATGTTGAGAAACTCACATGGATCTAACACAAATCATAGCACAAGAGATAGATAGATGAAGCTACTTCCACAAATCCATAGTCTGGAAGTGGACTACTCCCTTATCTTCCTGGAGGCGCTTATGGTGATGTTGGAGAGGCTGAGATGCAACCGAGGATTGACTCCGGCAGTATTTCCCCTCCAATCTTCGCTGGTTCCGGCTATGTTTCATGGTTTCTGTGTTTTGCCGCAACCTCCTCCGAGAACGTCTCGGGGGGGGGGGGGGGGGGGGTGTTTTTTTGGGCAGTTTTAGGTCAAGACAGAGATCCTGATATGAAGACGGATGGTTGCGGACGCTCGAGCCCGACGTTGGACCAGGTGGCATGGTCCCACATGCTGAACGCGCCACCTAGGCCATCTTGGCCTTTGTGGCTCCCCTCTGCTGCTCCAAAAGCCCAGGGTGTTCTCCTTCGATAAAAAAATGCTCCAGAAAAAAAAATCCTAGTTCAATTTGACTCCATATCGGATCCTGCAACTTAAAAATACGCAAAACAGGTGTTTCATGCCCCGTGGAGTTATAAACCAAATAAACGGGATCATTGGAAAATCTCCAAAAACCAATTTAAAACATGTTTGTAACAACTAATAACATGGAAATAAATAGAATATATGACAATAAACTATAAAGTTCATGTATGCATTTTGCATGCATCACATTCCAATTGATTAAATAAAATTTTGTCAAAGCTTAATTTTTTTTGGTTCTAATGTGGTTTTCTTGTTTCAAGGACTCTAGAGAGATAAAATTTATGATGTTTGGACTTACAAACTCGAGTTATGGATTTATAAGTTTATGTCTATTTAAACACGTTCTAAACACATTTAGATTTAAAGATGACACATGGGATGATCCAACTGGCGGGATTTAATGATCTAATCTTGGTGGTCCATACATGATCCAACGGGTGAGAAGAAAAGGGGGAGAAGGGGTCACCGAAGACGATGCCTTGGTTGTCGGAATAGCGACGAAAACTTAGGAAGTGACAGGGGCATAGTTGTAGGGGCTCCCAGAGTTGGAGAAGTAGGGTACGAGTGTGGCTTGGCACCGGGAAGTCAAAGACGTCTTGCAAAGGGTTGGCGAGGCTTCTGGCGACAGTGGTGACCGGAGGATCTCTAGACAACGATGATCTCTGGGAGTCATTGCGATGTCGTTTGGCTGCGGCATATGACAAAATGGATCTATAAGGACGTGCGCAAATACATGGGAGAAAGAAAGAAATAGATGTCAGGGTTGGAAATCGATGACGGCGGCGAGGCGATTAGCAGATCTCCGATGAACATTTTTTACTGCCTAGCTTGCGGCATGCTTTCGAGCGAGGGATAGGGAGAGTAGATACGGTCGCGAAGTTTTAGAGGAGGGGCTCAGGAGCCATGAGGAGCAACGAGGGGAGTGGGCGACATGGGTGTCGGTTCGTGGGCGAGCTAAATGGGCGGGAGGTTAGGTATGACTCCTGACAGATGGGTCCACCGGGCAGAGAGATAGAGATAGAGAGAGAGGTGGTAGGGCATCTCGGTTGTCTGGGCCGACCTAGTTGGGTTGTTGGCTCTTACTTATTTTTGTTAAAACAATTTTCTATTTCTAGGTTTCAATTTAGTCACAAAAATGGCTCAATACATATTTTATAAAAATCATGAAAATTTCTAAAACTTAAAAATCAAAATAATATTGTAAAATATCATTCACATGCATCACATACATTCATGCATGTTTAAAATTTAAGTTTGCCTTCCATAAACCGTAAACCCTAATTACTTTTTCGAAGCTTTAGAGATATTTAGACATTTAAAATTTAAAACGTATTGCCCCTTTCGGCATCGAACTGCCTTATGTCACTAACAAAAATTGGAATTCCCACCGAGAAACGCTTATACCTTTAAGAAAAGTTTAGTTTTTGTATATAGTTAGAGGTTAGTAATAACGGTAGGAGTATAAGTACAACAAGAGAGCGATGAATCATTAGGAAATATATCTACCTATTCATTTACTTTATTCTGGTTTGGTGTAAGATATCTCATATATACATTTGTTCACGTGCAGTATGTAATAGGTTGCTCTGCGACATGCACCGACGTCACCCTCGAGAATGGCCTATGCTCTGGTGCCGGCTGCTGCCAAGCCGATGTCCCGAAAGACATTTCGTATTATCGTGGCTATTTCAACGAAAACTATAACACCACAAACATATGGCAAGACAGTCCTTGCAGCTACATAGTAGTAATGGAAAAGGCTGCTTTCAGTTTCAACACCAGCTATGTCAAATCGACAGTGTTTTATGATACATACCAGGATACAGTTCCAATAGCCTTGAACTGGCAAATACGGCCGTGGTCTTGCGAGGTAGCACGGAAGAACATGAGTTCCTATGCATGTATCAGCAAGGATAGCGAATGCGTTGATACCACCCACGGCAAAGAGAAAGGTTATCGCTGCAATTGCTCCCGTGGATACAAAGGCAACCCTTACATCATGGGTGGATGCCAAGGTTCCTCCCCTTTTGCTACCTTGCAACATTTTGCATACATCAGTTCTTCATGAATCACTTGTTTGCACAATTTAGGAACTCTGAAAACTATTGTTTTGTTTCAGATATTGATGAGTGCCATGCGAATTACAATCCTTGCGGCATTGAGATCTGCCAGAACACGCCGGGGAATTTCAGCTGCTCATGCCGCCCAGGATATTATATGACGAATGGCGTTTGCGTACCAATTCAAAAGCGTTCCCGTTTTCGGCCTATGCCTGTTGTTGGTAAGTTCCTCTGTTCAGTGAGCACTAAAGTGACTTCACTTGTAGAAAATTTATTGGATGCCACACGGAAAGTAAATATGAAGTTTGTTTTCCGTAGAAGTAAGTCGTGGTTTCCTGATTGGCCGAATATGTACCCCCTCTGATCACAGTTATTTTACCAGACAAGCAGTTATAAGTTCAACCATCACTATTGAAAATTCTATCAACACTGACAAGATAAATTGATACTATTGAATTCATTACAAAATATACGTTGGCGGCATACTAGAAGACTATGCTGATATGTAGTCATACTATGTTTTGTTTTCGATGGTTGATTCTTGTATCAATCCTCGGTGATGCATGAGTTGTAAACAATACTTTTTGGAACTTTATTCTAATAAATGGCTGTGTGCATCATCATGATGCAGAAGCCGGGGTATACCCCCATTTCGAAAAAAAAAACGCTTGTAGACTTACTAAATTTGTATTATCAGACTTATTATGAAACATACACTTTGGAATGCATAAATTTATGAAAAAAATATGTTTATTCAAAAAAATTAGCTGTCAAAATTTTGTATTGGGAGACTATGTCGATATTTTTCAAGAGTATAGACTATGTCGATATTCAAGATGATAGACATGATTCATCAGCGCCAGCGCGAGTAATTGGTATTTCTCCCTTACTGATCGGTACATTCTTTTTTCATAGAAGATATACTGTGATGCTTTTGAAAAGAAAAAAAAACTACAGTACTTTTAAGTGGTTGCTACTAATGGAAAATTCATTCATTTGAAAAAAAATCCCTCGCCGCAGGTGCAAGTATTGGTTTGGTTGTCCTTGTGATTGTTGTAGCTTGTGCATGCTTGATCCAAGCGAGAAGGAGGCTACGGAAAATGAAACAGACCTACTTTCGGCAGCACGGTGGCCTGATGCTATTTAACGAGATGAAGTCAAAAGAGGGCAATGCATTCAAAATATTCACTGAGGAAGAACTGCAGCAGGGGACAAACAACTTCAGCGAAAAACAAGTCCTGGGTCACGGAGGCCATGGAACCGTTTACAAGGGACTTCTCAGGGGCAATGTGGAAGTAGCGGTCAAGAAATGCATGACGATCGACGAGCAACACAAGAAAGAGTTTGGTAAAGAGATGGTAATCCTATCCCAGATCAACCACAAAAACATCGTGAAGCTCCTCGGGTGTTGCCTCGAAGTGGAAGTCCCCATGCTGGTGTACGAATTCGTCCCAAATGGTACGCTCTTCCATCTCATCCACGGCAACCATGGCCGGTCTATCTCGTTAGCTACTCGCTTGAGGATCGCCATCGAGTCCGCCGACGCCCTCACCTACCTTCACTCTTCGGCTTCAACACCAATTTTACATGGAGACGTCAAGTCCCCCAACATCCTCCTCGACGGCAACCACAGTGCTAAAGTCTCTGACTTTGGCGCCTCAATCATGGCACCAACTGATGAGTCACAGTTTGTCACACTTGTACAAGGGACATGTGGGTACCTCGACCCAGAATACATGCAAACATGTTATTTGACAGATAAGAGCGACGTGTACAGCTTTGGGGTTGTTCTTGTGGAGCTTCTCACTGGGAAAATTCCGTTCAATCTTGATGCCCCAGAGAAAGAGAAGAGTTTAGCAATGATGTTTATGTCTGCAATGAAGGAGAATAGGCTGGTTGACATATTGGATGACCAGGTCAAGGGTGAAGACAACATGGTGATTCTTGAAGAGATTGCAGAGCTAGCAAAGCACTGCTTGGATATGTCTGGTAATAACAGGCCCTCGATGAAAGAGGTTACAGAGAAGCTTGACGGACTGATGAAGGTGATTCAGCATCCGTGGGCACCACAAGACCCGGAAGAGATGGAAGGCTTGCTTTCTGAGCCTATGGACAACTCTGCGATTGGGAGTGCTGGATTTTTCAGCATCGAGAAGAAAGCTATTAATGCAATGCAGTCAGGTCGCTAAGTAATCACACTATACATTATTTTATTCTTATACTACTATTTTTCAAAAAGTAGAGATATTATAAATTGTTATATCTAGTTCCGTTGTTCCTTTGATATTGTATAAACGATTTTCTGTAATGTATGATGTATATATTACTAGCATGGAAGGGCGTGGCGGCACGCCGCTCCTATTGTGTCATACGATGCTAGTAATAATTTTAAGGCTGCACTTGAATTGATAAATATTATCTTGTTTAAATAGTACGTTTTAAAAGGGTTTATAATGAAATTTGATATATCATGCACTGAAATTATATGCATAGAATGTTACCTTGACGATCAAGTAAATGGGATGCACTAACAGCGGGAGGGCACAGAGAAAGACGGTGAACACACACACTACAACATTACACTTGCTAGTTTTGACAATGCATGGTACACAATGTTCTAACTCTATGCGCGAACTTTATTTTATCCACTCTCGAGTCTTCTTCATCGGATGATATGTATAAAATCTCATTATCGTGTGTGTAAAGTCAATAGGCTTTCTTTGGCGCCCACTCCATTGTCGAGGAAGATGCAATGTCGGTGGTCCTGGTAGGCTTATCTTTCTGGGTGAGAACCTTGTCAAGGAGTGATATGTTGGCGGCATAGACTTGGAGATGATGTTGTTCCTGAGCTTGAGCCAGGCGACGCTGTCGGGAGAGAAGTGGGTCGAGGAGTGATATGTTTTTGGTGTGCAATGTATGTAGTTGGACAAAAAGGCACATCATCTCAGCATTTAGCAGGCACAAAGAGCTTCTAGACAACTTGCAAATTATGGGTCTATTTGAATTTGAGCCAAAGCTGGCCTTACAAATTATTTTTGTCACACCCATAAAATCTAGTTGATATCTGCTTGAACGCCAAAGTTTTGACTGGCTCCATCTCCCCCTCAGTTGAAGTGTATTTTTGGCCAATTCGTGGGGGTGTCCAGGACGACCAATTCCGTCGCCAAATAATTGGTAGTGCCAACAGTTGGTAGGGCAGCTAACTCTGAAGATGTACAAAACTGAACCTTAGGTGTATGTTGGTATGGACTCGGAAATAATATGCACATGAATTACCTAATTGGGTTGACGGTAAACATAATGATGCACTGTCCACAAAAAAAACGTATGACTATTGAACCAACCTCCCTTAGTTTTTAATCTGGAGAAGTGCTCGAGATCTGATAAAAACAATCCAAAACATGATTGTTGATGAAATGAACTTAAAATATCTTCTCTGTCCCTACACAAAATGTATTAGTCAGAAAACAGTAAGTAGAAACACTAAGCTGACAAAGATGTGTGAAATGTTGAAATACTGCCTATGTGGTAAAATAAGATAACAAATTGCGTAATCACTTACACCATAGATGACCCTTGATAAGAGTTATAGCTTCAGACTCTCTATTGACATGTACCAGACATGCTTTAGAACTCTTGGCTTCAATTTCTACATATAGCCAAGAGTAAGGGCCTCAACTCTAGAGTGGCATCACTAAAGTTGGCACCATGCACACAATGCCATACTTTTGATTCCCTTGCCTGAGATGCACTAATATGGTCAAGCTATCAAAAGAAAATAAAATCAAATACAGTAGGTATTTTTTTTTTGAGAGACACAGTACAAATGCAGGCGCTCACATACACGCGCATACACCCACCCCTATGAACGCACACACGCACACCCTACCCTTATGAGCACCTCCGGAAGACTGAGCCGGCGGGTTGGATCTTGAAATTGACGAAGTCACCACAGTCGCCTCGCTATCGACGGGAACGTCGCCTCCCACTGAATGAATATTCCGCCTTTATGAGACACACAGATGTCAAACCTGGGGTTTGAACTCTGGTGGGCTGGGGATACAACCATCCTCCTAACCACCCAACCTCAGGTTGGTTCTCACAGTAGGTATTTCTTATCGATGCATACCTACATGTTGATACATGCATTTTGTATCATCATATTAGCAACATATATGTTGTGGGTATACTTCATGGGTATGCCAACGACGTGGTCTAGATCCGGCAAGCCCGGGTGGCCACAGATGGTGGTGGTGGCATATGGCCCACCGGGCGGCCCAATTGTTGTTGATAAAAGATGGAGGAAGTCCAGTCTAGGAACAGGAGCCGGATCCCAACCGACCTACGCCAGGAGTAGGATCCACAAAGGCCCATGAAGTGTCTAGATCCATGCCGACAAGTTAGGAAGTAGATGGATCCTTGACGTCCACGGCAATGTATATTCCGTAGTTAGGCATCTTGTATTCCGGGTAGGACTCTCTGTAGA
Source organism: Lolium perenne (assembly GCF_019359855.2). NCBI lineage: Eukaryota > Viridiplantae > Streptophyta > Magnoliopsida > Poales > Poaceae > Lolium > Lolium perenne. Next base: position 20,720,476 of record NC_067246.2, on the reverse strand, counting down.
AATCCTAGATCCTGACGCCTTTATAAGCCGGATCCTGGGAACCCTAGAGGCACGACCACAACTCATTGTAACAACGCGAAAGCGCTCACATAATTCCAGACAAGCAACAGTAGGCCCTGCCTCCGTGCAGCGTGTTCCAAAGCTGGGTAAATCACGTACCACCATCCCGATGGCTCTCCGCCCTATGGCACCCACTTCTTCCCCCCTCCGTGAGGATCCCTCCTTCGGGGTAGTGTCAAGTAGTCAACGACATTTGGAGCCCACAGTGGGGCCAGCGGCGTCTGGAGGCTAGAACCGGGAGGGTTCCGCCTTTGGAGGAATCGGCGACACAATCGCCACGGAGCACGTCTTGTACGCCGACAACTTTCCGATCGTCCCTCCGGACGAGTGCTGGATTCCGGCTAGGACTGACCCCGTCAAGCTCTCCATCATCCCGATCAGCGGGATACACATCTTCATCGGCGAGACCATCGATTCCCACAGAAACGCACTGGTAAGTACTGCAGCTACGACCGTCGCTGAGCAGGACGCAACTGCAAAGATCCGATCTGAGTCACAGGACCTTTCCACGGAAAACTCCGCCATAGATTTGGAAATTCCAACGTCCACCCTATCCGCCCCTGAGCAGGAAACAACAGTGGAATACCAACGCAGATCCGCCTGGGTTTCCCAGGTGTTAGAGAAGCAGAGGTGTCACTTTGTCCACTTCCTCGCACACACGTCTGGATCCGCCCCTTCTCAGGAGGGTGCTGGACCCATGCAGCTAGAGGGTCCTGGAGACAATCTTGGATCTGAGCACCTGGAAGGTGCCAGAAACAACGATGACTCGTTGATTGATAGCCTCAGCCCAATCTCAGAAGACGTTTCACCCATGGCTTCGGAAGAGTATGAGGCGTACTGCAAGGAGCTGGAGGACGCGGAGAAAGCTGATGGTGAATCATCTCCGCCAAAGCAGGTCTTCGCGGCCTTGGCTGGCCTAGATGAGGACGAGGATGATGATTCAGAGAAAACTACGTCTCAAGCAGCAATCCCGGATCCAGTCCAGCCGGATGCGCCATCACGGGTTCGTGCCGTCGGACGGTACATCCACCTAGCCGGAGCCTGAATTTTTAGGACGGAAAAGCAGCTGAGACGCTCATGCAGATGGCAGGCGAAGACGGAGAACACATCAAGCAAAAAAGAAATCCTGACCAATCCGATCACCCCAGAGGAGGCGGCGGAGAACACAAGGACAAGTACCGAAACACCTCACCGCCAAAGCATCAGTATGCACCTCCGCGCCCTCGCCAGCGTAGTCCTGCCGGAAACGTTAGCCCCATGGGCCTGGCGGAATAAATATCCGCGACAACGTTGAGCCTTGAAGGAGCCGGAACGAGGAACGCGCAGCTGAACCCTAGCAACCCCGGCGTGAAGGAGGCAGCCGCCAAGATGGCGGAGGAAGCCACCGCAGCCGAAGCCAGCACTGCAAGGAAGGACGCGGAGAATCTAACGGCAGATGCAAGAGGCACCATAAGCCCCGCATGGTTCTCCGTCACCACCACCCAGCAAATGAGGTGGAGGCGGAGGTAGAAGATCACACTCCCGCTCAAAGTCCCCTGAGCGCAGGCGGAACTCACGAGACGCACGGGAACATCTGAACGAGTACAAAGTTGGCTACATTGGCCCAAAGTGCTTTGGAAAGAGGATCCGTGAGGATGAAACGCCAAAAGGCCTAAACCTCAAGCTACCCGGAAACTTGAAGCATTATGATGGCAAAGAGAGGTCCGACACCTGGATTGACGACTACTTCAATGTTGTCGACTTTGCTGGAGGGACCCCAAACATGGCTTGCCGCATGCTCCAATTTTACCTTGTTGGTCCGGCCCGGGTTTGGCTCAGTGATCTCCCGGAAAACTCCATCTTTTGTTGGTTCGGCCTGAAGATAGCCTTTGAGTCACACTTCAAAGGGCACCTACAAGAGAGCATCTACAACCAATGACTTGTAGGATTGAATACAGAAGAAGTCGGAAACCTCCCAAGAGTACCTTGGTCGATGGTTAGAGACAAGAAACGCCTGCGAGAACATCGATGGCACAACATCTATGCTGGCCTTCATTGGAGGATTGCAGAGGGGAGGCCTTTTTCGACACAAGATGACGTGCGAGTACAACGACCGGAAGCTAGATCTTAACAAGATGATCTCCATCGCCAGCATCCACACAACTGCGGATGATGGCGTGGGCGGAGAACTTCCGGCCACAGCCTTACCCCTGCACCAGCAGAAGAAAAACAATAGCAACTGTTGGAGATATGCCCAAGAGGCAATAATAAAAGTGTTTATTGTTATATCTTAGTGTTCATGATAAATGTTTACATCCCATGCTATAATTGTATTAACCGGAAACATTAATACTTGTGTGTTTTGTAAACATAAAGGAGTCCCTAGTAAGCCTCTTGTTAAACTAGCTTGTTAATTAATAGATGATCATGGTTTCCTAATCATGAACATTGGATGTTATTAATATCAAGATCATATCATTAGGTGAACGATGTGATGGACATACACCCATAGTAAGTGTAGCATATGATCAAGTCATTTAGTTCTTTGTGCTTCAAGCTTTAATATGCATAGTAACTTAATCCTTCGACCATGAGATCATGTTAATCACCTACACCGGATGGATGCTTTGATGACACCAAACACTACTACGTAAATGGGTTGTTATAAAGGTGGCATTAAGTGTTCGGAAAGTATAGGGTTGAGGCACTTGTATCAATAGTGGGATTTGTCCACCCTAATGACGGATAGATATACTCTGGGCCCTCTCGGTGGAATGATATCCGATTAGCTTGCAAGCATGTGACTGGTTCACAAGGGATATCATATCACAGTACGAGTAAAGAGTACTTATCGGTAACAAGGTTAAACTAGGTATGGAGATACCGACGATCAAACTTCGGATAAGTAAAATATCGCGAGACAAAGGGAATTTTTATTTTATGTGAATGGTTCTTTCGATCACGAAGTCATCGTTGAATATGTGGGAGCTATTATGGATCTCCAGGTCCCGCTATTAGTTATTGATTGGAGAGGAGTCTCGATCATGTCCGCATAGTTCTCGAACCGTAGGGTGACACACTTAAGGTTTGATGTCGTTATAAGTAGATATGGAATATGGAATGGAGTTCGAATGTTGTTCAGAGTCTCGGATAGGATCCAGGACGTCACGAGGAGTTCCAGAATGGTCTGGAGAATAAGATTCATATATAGGAAGTCACATTCCAAGTTTGGGAATGGTCCGGTGCATTTATGGAAGGTTGTAGAAGATTCTAGAATCATCCGAAATAAATCACTATGGCAGGTAGAGTCCCGGAGGGACTCCACCAGCCCTAGCCAACCCATCAAGTGGGAAGGTGGAGTCCATGGTGGACTCCACCTAGTTGGCCGGCCAAGAAGCAAGGAAAGGGAGCAATCCCACTTGACCTAGGTTTCCCCATTATGGTAAGTTTTGGAGTTGGACTTCAAAGTGGTTTTGGGGCAACCCTAGGGGTTCCACCTATATAAAGAGGAGGAGAGGGGAGGGGGCTGAACACATCAAGCCAGCCGCACCACCCAAGGGGCACCAAGGCCGGCGCCCAAGCACCCCCCCTCTCCCAAACCCTAGCTACTCCCTCCTCCTTCTTCTCCCGCAGCGCTTACGGCGAAGCCCTGCCGAAGATCTCCACCACCACCGTCACCACGCCGTCGTGTTGGCGGGATTCCGAGGAGGATCTACTACATCCGCTGCCCGCTGGAATGGGGAGAAGGATGTTGTCATCAACACCGTACGTGTGACCGAGTGCGGAGGTGCTGCCTGATTGTGGCACCGTCAAGATCTTCTACGCGCTTTTGAAAGCGGCAAGTGATCGACTACATCCACCACGAGATTTATCTCGTTAACGCTTAGCGATCTTCGAGGGTATGTTGATCTTCACCTCGTTGCTACCATCTACTAGATTAGATCTTGGCTTGTTATTCGTTCTTGCGGTAGGAATTTTTTTGTTTTCTATGCTACGAATCCCTATAGCAACAACAAGCAGAAAAATCCCCCTGATGACCAGAATAGCGGTGGATCCGACATGGTCGCCATGACGTTCTAGAGAGGTCAAGGTGGAGGACGAGGCCGTGGCTTTGGTGGCGGAGCCGGCAGGGGCCAGCAGCGCGCTGACGAGGTCACGTCTGCCGGAATCCGAGCTCCCCATACGAGGAATACAGGGATATGCCGTGCTTGGCTCATATTGATCCGGCAACAGGCAAATCCTCACACATCCCTCGCAATTACAAATGGGTCAACGATCTCAAGACGGATCCAGAAGCGGGATACAAGTGTGCACGGAAGCATCGTCCACGTGGCAAAGGAGGCAAAGGCAAAGTCAATGAGAAGGACGAGGAAAGCTCTGAGGCCATGGATGAGGACAGGGCTTCGCCGGAACCCAAAGAGGGTGCCGCAGCAAACACATCCAATCCTTTCGGAAAGAAAAGTGCGGGAGCATATTGTCGTCGTGGTGAACGAGCAGATGCCATAGGATGGCTTAGATTGGGGCCGAATGGACGCAAGAGGATTCGGGGGAGGGTTTGCGATCAGGTGGGAAGAGATTCCGGATGGTTCCCTCAAGAACTTGGCCAAGGCCAGAGGTTGAAGAAGAAAGACACAAGGAAGAACTCCCTCTAGATCACCATTTTCATAGATGCACAAGTTACAGGCTCTGCCTTCCTACACACGCGCGTACCTACTTGCTTGCCCCCTTTGAAGAAGGGCCGCCCCCTCTCCTTATATAGGGGAGAGGGTGGCTTACACTGCAAGAAACCCTAACGGCATCTTTGACTGGACAAACTACTTTACAGAGCTACTGTACAAAGCTACTTTAATCATAGATGACACCGGGGCCTTCTTTTATCAGGGCTGCTGATGTCCTCCGGCTTCTTTGGACGTCACCTCTCTCTTTGGCGCCAGGGCTCTGAATAAAGTTACTTTGCTTGGCTCATCCTTGTCTTCTTGCTCTGAAGAGAATCTTTGACCAGACCTGCCGACAGGCTCTCCTTTCCGGTATCTTCTATACCGGGTTCCGGCATACCCCTTTGGGGATACGGCTTAGCATTGCTCTCCCGGATTCCTACTAGGCTTCCGGTAAGAACATTAAACCGGTATCTTGATGGCTCAAACCATCCGGTTTGGCATGCCTTTGGCATACCGGGGGTTATCCCCCCAACATTAGTCCCCGAAGCTGGTATAGTCTGGAGGATTCTATCCTACGGACCATGCCAGGTTTTCATCTTTTTAAGATACCGGTTTAGTCACTCATCCTTTGAGCTTGGTTCCGGCACCTTTACCCTTGTTCCTTTTCTTCTCTTCGCAAGGCTTGTTCCGGCACCTCTTTTCTCCGGCACCTTGTGTCTTTACTCCTTCCTCGGCGAAGTCGAGAATATATCGGGGCCCGCGCCTGTCAGTGACATGCGCACTGTAACTGACGCACCAGTGTCCGCTGTCACATCGTTTCGACTCCCGCGCACGCATTTAATGCACCGCAGCGGATCCCACTACCTTTTCGGGATCCCGCGTGCGCCTCCGTGTGGCCTCCGTTTTCGCGCGTGTATTCCTCCGCCACGTGGTGGCCCAAGGTGCGAACCGTCACGGGCCGTGAGGCGAACCGCCGCGGCCCAGCGGTTCCACGCCCACTTTCTCTCTCTTATATAAACGCAACTGCCCGTTCCCCTTCATCTTCTTCGCATTTTCCTCCTTCGCGCACAGAGCTCCACGCCTTTGCGCCTCCGCCGCTCTCCGTCCGCCGTCGCCCGTTCGAGCTTCGGTGCCCGGCGAACTCACGCCGTGCCGCCGCCGGACTTCACTGTGCGGAGATCTTCGGCAGCAACTTCTTCACGTCTGCCGCATTTGTGCTTCTTCGCGAGCTTCTCCGCCTCGCCGTCGACGGTGCTCGCCGGCGGCTGTAGACCCACTTCTCCGCTAGCAAACTCTCTCCGCAGCGACCGCGCCGCTCAAGGTTGGTATTAATTTCTCTTTACTCGCCGTTCGCTTGCTTTCCAGATCTTGAGCTTTTGGTGTTCTTATTTGCTCCTTTTTCTTTGGTTTTCCTCTTACTCGTAGATCTTCACGCGGGGTTCGAGTCTGGGATTTCTGTTTCTCCACCTACCCTCGCGATGTCCGACGAGGAATCTTCCTCCGCATCATCTTCTTCCCTTTCTCTTAAGCGCCGTAGGCCTTCTCCCGGTGAATCTACGGCGTCAGATCCAATGGAAACCGATTCCGGCAACCAGCAGGAATCCGGTAACCCCCAAGAGTCCGGCGGCAACCTAGAATCCGGTAGCTTTAGCCAAGCTTCCGGTAGCCAAGAGGCCAGCAGCTCCGACCAATCCTCTAGCAGCTCCAGCCAATCTTCCGGCGAGGAGCCTTCCCCACCCACTCGCGGAGCTTGGATGGGCTCCAACGTTACTGAGTTCGAGATTGATTGGTTGTACCGGTCTCGAAGGATTCCGGAAGGAGTTTCCTGTCGGATTCCGGATGACGAGATCGAACCGGATCCGGAAGACGACGAGTTTGTTGTTTTTCTTGCTCACTTCGAGCGTGGCTTCGGCCTTCCTGCCTCTACTTTTTTCCGGGAGTTCCTAGATTTCTATGATCTCCAACCTCACCACCTTCCTGGCAACGCCCTTTTCTATCTTTCTTGTTATGCCACCTTCATGGAGGCCTACATCGGCATTCGTCCCACTTGTGAGACGTTCGCCCGTTTCTTCAACCTGCGGATCAACTCCGTCCAGGGCAAGGAAATCCCCAAGCCCAAGCCGCCCGTGCAGTGCGGCTCCTGCATCGTCGGCTCTCGCCAAGGGAGCCCTTTTCTTAAGCTTGTCGGCCTCGAGTCTTGCCGCATTTGGCAAGGAACTTTCTTTTATGTGAAGAACACCGGCCGCGCTGATCGCATCAATCTTCCTCCATATCGAGCGGGGCCTCCCAGTAGAACCAACTGGAGCTACAACCCAAGGACGGAACACGCCGAAACCAACCGGGTAGTGCGCTTCTTGGCCTCTCTAAAGAAGGAGACCAACATCTGTTCTGACGACCTCATCCGGACTTTCATATCGCGCCGGGTGCTTCCTCTGAAGCGCCGCGCACATAGGATGAGCGAGATGTATGGCCCAGGCGATCCTACCAAGATCACAGGCCGTGCTCTCAGCAAGAAAGACGTTGTTCTCAAGGCTAAGCAGATTTGTCAAACTGCTATGCCTTTTACTTGGGAATGGGGCCTCCTTCCCCTCAGTTCCTCTAACCGTCCGACCCAAGAAGTAAGAGATTGTGCAACTTGGGGTTGTCTTTGCCGGTAAGTTTCTGCTTTTGCTAACCTTCTTTTTTACCTTGTTTCAGGCCAGGGACCGCTTCCCCTCTATCCAGGCAGAGCCGCGAGGACCTCTCCGGAAGCGTGCCTTTGACTCCTTCGACCCGGATCCCTACATTTTTTGGAAGGATCTGAAGATGGGGAAGACTCCGGCCGCGCGCCTTGGCCGGGACCCGCCGGAGCCCACCGGAAACCCCGAGGACCTGGTTGTGCTCGAGGTACTTTCTTTTCCGGCTTCCTACACTTGCCATCATTGCTTTCTTGCGAATTGCTTCTTAGCCACATCTAACTTTCAGATCCACGAGCGTGTGCCGCCGCTGCGCGCTGAGGCCGGCACCGAATTTATGGACAAACTTACGGCCCCGGGCCAGAAGAATAAGCAGCCGGCATCTACTGCCGGCTCCAGTCATGCTCCTCCCTCAAAGCGCTTCCGGACGGAGCCCGTGGGGGAGAAGGAAGTGGGCGTGCGCCGCTACGGGCGCAAAGCGATGCCAACCGCTTCCGGGTAATTTCATTTTCCGGCTTGCCTCCTTTTTTGCTAAGTTCTTTTTCCGGTTGCTTCTTCTCAACCACTTGTCTTTTTTCTTTTTCTCAGCCCCGCTCTCAAGCTTGGCCCAAGGCCATCGGGCTCTGAGGGATCCGCAAGGACCTCAACCCCTCCTCCTCGTTCAAGCCCGGCACCATCTGGTGCCGGCAACACCTCTGCCTCCCTTTCGGGGGGCAGAACAAATTCGGGGCGTGCGGCCCCTTCACTGTCAGATCACCGCACGGAGGAGGATCTTTCCTTCCTCCCGGAACACCAAGACACCGGCGCCAGCAACACCGGCGCCGGAGAAGAAGAAGCTGCCGGGCGGGCGGAGCCTTTTGCTCCTCCCGTCCTCGAAAAGACAACTTCCGCGCCGGAATCTTCCGCGCCGGAAGGCTCCAAGACGGGTGACGCTCCTAGCGCTCCCCCTTCTCCACGCACCATCCTCATGCCTCCGCCTGAGGCTCCTCGCGCCCAGCCCTCCAGGGCCGCTCCTGGCGCGCCGCCGGCTAAGACTTCCGGGGCCTCTTCTACCGCGCCGCCGCCCAAGCCCTCCAAGCTCATCAAGGGGAAGGCGACGGCCTCCAGCGCCCCTTCGGGCGGCCAGCAGCCCTTGGTGCTGCACGTCTCCAAGGCTGCCAAAAGCGCCAGCATGAAGGCCACCGGCCTCCTCGGCCGCATTACGGAGTTCCAGCGCCAAGGCCGGGACCTGGGGCACCTCCTGCCGTATGCCCAAAAGTGGAACGCCGCGGACATCACTCCGGCGACCCGCGGCATGGGCAAAGATCGGCTGCCGGCACCTGATCCTGTCGGGGATCGGTGTTCTGAGGAGCACTTCATGCGGCTCCGGGCTGCCGTAAAAGAGCTTGACAGCGCGTGGTACGATTCCACGAACAATCTGACGGTATGTTCTATTAACTTTCAACCTTTGCCGGTTTCTTTGTTTCCGGTTCTGCTTTATCTTTTCCTTAGTTTCATGCCGGTTTCTCTCTTGTCTATCTTCCCAGTCCCCGAGTTTTGTGGTGAGAGCGCAGCTCTTAGCGCAAAACTTAACTTAAGTTCTTAGCGTGAAACCGGCACTGCCAGTCCCCGAGTTTCGGGTTAAACATCTTCTCCTTAACACATAATTTACTTTAGAAACGCGCAAAACCGGCACTCGCTGCCCTCCCGAGTTTGGGGTTAAGAACTTTGTTCTTAGCGCAAAACTTTATCTTAAAAACGCGCAAAACCGGCACTGCCAGTCCCCGAGTTTCGAGTTAAGAACTTTGTTCTTAGCGCAAAACTTTATCTCATTTCTTCTTTTTCTTGAACAGGTCACCGCTGACACTCGGAAGGCCCTCTTCGAGGAGCTTTTATGGGAGCACCGGGAGCTCGCTGAGGCACACGACAAGTGCCAAGGTGAGTTTTTTATTCTACCGGCATCTTTGCTACCGGAAACCTTTTTTCCTTGTGACACTTACAATTTCTGTTCAACAGTGATCCCGGAAGCTTCCATCGATGCTCTCAAGGAGCAGCTCGCCACGGCCCAACGTACTATTTTTTCCTTTCTCCTTTGAACTTGGTTTCTTTTCAGTTTTACTAGTGTAAGCTTGCTAACACTCATTTTTCCGGTTACAGGGGAGAAGGATGAGCTCAGCCGGCAGCACCAGGAGGAGCTGAACGCCCTCAAGACCAGCTACCAGGAGCTCAAGTCTCAGCTGATTCAGCTGGGGCTTGACCACGCCAAGGCCCTCAAAACCGCTGAAGTGGCCGCAGCGGCCAAGTTGGACGAGGCTCTGGAGGATGCTTCCAATGCCACTGTGGTGTTGCGGGCAGAGCTGGAGGAGATGGTCAAGGCCCGGAAGGGCGCCGAGGAGAAGGCCGCGCGGCTGGAGGAGGAGCGTAAGGAGTGCGATCAGCTGATCCTGCAGACCGACACACTCGCCCTCCGTAAGTTGTTTTCTTTTACACTTTGACTACTGCATACGAGCCTTTTTTCCTTCGACCCCATTTTTGTTTCCGCTATCTTTCCGTTCGGTCTCTCTTCTTCCGGATTCTTTTCTCTCCGGTCTCTTTTTCTTCCGGTCTCTTTTTCTTCCGGTCTCTTTTTCTTCCGGTCTCTTTTCCTTAAGCTTTTTCTTTCTTTGCACAGGCCTCTTTCCGGACTCGCAGAGGTATGCCGTCAAGAAGGTCGATGCGCAACGCAAGGACAAAGGCCAAGCGGATCTTACTGTGCCATGGACGCCGAAGGACCATCTGGTCGCGCTTAACGCGCGGGTGTCCCATATGCGCTGCATAGACCGCAATCTTTCGGACATCCCTGATGTAGCTACGCAGCTATACAGGACTTTATGGCCTGGCGAGGAGGTGCCGGACACCTTCTCCCTTATCAGCGACCGTCTGAAAGGTGCCGGCAGGAGGATCCGGGAGTGGCAGTGCTCTGCTGCCCGCGCTGGAGCGGACTCCGCCCTCCGCGTCGCCTGCTCCTGGTACCCGGAGCTCAATCTGGACGCCCTTACCGGTGTGCGCGAAGGTGCAGAAACGGATCTGGACCCGATCCTCTCCGCCAAGCGGCAGGATCGCGCGTACCGCATCGCTGAGTATGCCGACATGCGCACCTTCATCCCTCCCCCTCCTGGCGTCACGGACTATCTCGACGAGGAGGAGGATGAAGCCGAAGAAGAGGTCCTGGGCGATGCTGATGCCGGCGCTGCTCCTCCGGAAGCCCCTGCTGCGTGATTATGCTCTTTGAAGTGTTTGCCTGCTATCTGTTCGTTGGCCCTGCTGCCTTAAGACAATATCTGTTAAATTCTGCCCCGGAATGCCGGGGCTTATGATGTAAGACTTAAGTTTGCCTGTGGTTGTGCTACAACATTTCCTGCCGGTAGGTTATACCGGTAGCTAAGTATCTATGAGTTTGCCTTAGCATAATTTGCTTTTGGTTTTGATTTTATCCTGCACTGCAAAGATTTCTCAATTGCTCCCGCATCCAATTTGATGCATACTTGGTTCTTTTGCCTTGGCTCTGCCTGCCTTCTCTGGGCGTTCTTTGGCGTATGAGCACAAGGTTCTTTCACCAAACAAGCATCTTCTTGAACTTAGAAATAACTTTGAAATTTTGCAAAAAACCGGTTCAACCGGGGTTAGTTAACCTTTCCGGATTGTTCTTTCCTGCTCTCCCTTTTCGCAGTTCATGTGCTTATCTCCTACCGGTTTATCTTGCTTGCCATGAAGCCGGTTTGCGGACAGCAGCAGAGTCGAAGACTCCGGTAGGATTTAGCACACTACTAAACCGGAAAGAAAAAACATTCAATAAGCAACCGGTAAACTGAAAAAATAAACAAGTTACATGCAACTTAAGTTGGGGTAGTCCCCGAGATTCATTCAAGGTTCCGGCATCTTTTATTCATAGCATATAAGGTACAAAAAGGAACTTCTTACACCACCACTTCAAGAGTAGAAAGGGCGCAACAGAGCTACGTTCCATGGACGCTTGCTCTCCTCTCCGACCTGTCCGCCTTTCCTTTCTTCCACTCCTGTGCATCGATCAAGTAGTATGCATCATTGTGAAGCACCTTGCTTACAATGAAGGGACCTTCCCATGGTGGCAAGAGCTTATGCCGGCCTTCAGTGCGCTGCACCAGGCGAAGTACAAGATCACCTTCCCGGAAAACTCTCGGGTTAACCTTCCTGTTATGATAGCGTCTTAGGTTTTGCTGGTAAATGGCTGTTCTTGCCAAAGCCAGCTCTCTTGCTTCTTCCAGCAAGTCGACATCATTTTCTCTGGCCTCTTTGACCTCTTGCTCAGTATAGAGCTGTACCCTTGGTGAATCATGAATGATATCGGTTGGTATCACCGCTTCTGCTCCATAAACCATGAAGAAGGGAGTGTATCCGGTAGACCGGTTTGGAGTTGTTCTTATACTCCACAAGATGCGATGGTAGCTCATCGAGCCAACATCCCGGTGACTTTTCCACCGCATCAATGAGTCTAGGCTTGATACCGGAAAGCACCAAGGCATTCATTCTTTCTACTTGGCCATTGCCCTGTGGATGTGCCACTGAGCACAAATCTAACCGGATGTTCTTTTCTTCACAGAACCTTTTGAACTCACCTTGAGCAAAGTTGGTTCCGTTATCAGTGATGATGCTGTGCGGGTATCCATACCGCAAAATGACATCTTTCAAGAATTTCACAGCTGTATGCCCATCACACTTTGCGATAGGTTTTACTTCCAGCCACTTGGTGAACTTATCCACCATGACCAAGATGTGAGTCATGCTGCTTCTTGCAGTTTTGAATGGTCCAACCATGTCAAGGCACCAAACAGCGAATGGCCATGTTAGCGGTATTGTCTTTAAACCGGATGCTGGGGTATGGTTTTGCTTGGCGTACCTCTGGCAGCCGTTGCATTTTCTTACCAAATCCTCAGCGTCCTCCAAAGCAGTGGGCCAATAGAACCCATGCCGGAAAACCTTTGCTACTAGCGCCCTTGACGAAGCATGATGCCCACATTCTCCTTGGTGAATTTCCTCAAGCATCTCTTTTCCTTCCTCCGGTTCCACACATCTTTGAAGGACACCGGTAACGCTTCTCTTGTACACCTCACCATTGATGAATGTGTAAGCTTTGGACCTTCTTTGTATCCTCCTTGATTCATTTTCGTCAGCCGGCAAGGTGCCGCTGATCAGGAATTCCTTAATAGGTTTAACCCATGATGGTATCTCTCTAACCAAAAACACCGGTGCATCTATCTCCATGCTATCTACCAGCACCGTTTCTTCCGGTATGGGTACAGCAGTCCCCGAGCCTACCGGAGCAGTCCCCGAGCTTGCCGGAGCAGTCCCTGGGTTCCCTTCATCGATATCCATGGGTACTACGTGTGACTCCGGTACAAAAATTGATTCTGACTCCGGGCTCGGTTTGATCGATGGCACTCTTAGGTGAGCCAAAGCTATTCCGGGAGGAATTTCTTGCCTAGATGAGCCCAGCTTGGACAAAGCATCCGCGGCCTCATTTTCTGCTCGCGGCACATGGTGAAACTCACACCCTTCGAAGAATCCGGCAATCTTTTGCACGTGAAACCGGTACGAGGCCATGTTGGCATCTTTTGCATCCCAATCTCCGGAACACTGCTGTACCACAAGGTCTGAATCTCCGTAGCAAATGATCCGGTGCGCACCGATTTCTTTTGCGACCTTAAGCCCATGGATCAAAGCTTCATATTCAGCGACATTGTTTGATGCCCTGAAATGCACTTGTAAAACATACCGGAGGTGATCTCCTTTTGGGGAAGTGAGCACCACACCGGCACCCAGACCTTCCTTGAGCTTGGATCCGTCAAAGTGCATCTTCCAGTATTCTATCCTCTGATCTGGCGGCTTGTACTGCATCTCCGCCCAATCAACAAGGAAATCAGCCAAAGCCTGTGATTTTATGGCATCTCTTCTTTCATACACCGGTACGTACGGTGATATCTGGATTGCCCATTTCGCAATCCGGCCGCTGGCATCTTTGTTGCACATGATGTCGGAAATTGGTGCTTCGCTCACCACTTTCATGGGGTGCTCCTCAAAGTAGTGCTTGAGCTTGGTGGCGGCCATGTACACGCCATAAGTCATTTTCTGGAAGTGAGGGTAGTTTTGTTTTGAGAGGGAGAGCACCTCGCTCAAGTAGTATACCGGCCTCGGACGGTTTTTCTTCCTCTTCTCTTTCAACTACAACCACTACACTCACAACCCGGTTTGTTGCTGCTATGTATAACAGCATAGGCTCTCTTTCTAAAGGTGAAGCCAGTATGGGTGCTGTGGCTAGCATTGTTTTCAGCTCTTTAAACGCTGCGTCTGCCTGAGGGGTCCAGACGAACGTGTCGGATTTTTTCATGAGAGCATAGAGTGGCAGAGCTTTTTCTCCCAACCTGCTTACAAACCGGCTTAGCGATGCCAAGCTTCCGGTAAACTTTTGCACATCTTTTAACTCTCGAGGGATAGCCATTCTTTCTATTGCTCGGATCTTTACCGGATTAACCTCTATGCCCCGGCTTGATACTAAGAAACCGAGCAGCTTGCCGGCGGGGACACCAAAGGTGCATTTTGCCGGATTGAGTTTCATCCGGAACCGTCTTAGGTTATTGAATGTTTGCCGGATGTCATCGATTAAAGTGTTCTTTACCTTAGTTTTTATCACGATGTCATCCACATAGACTTGTACATTTTTTCCAATTTGATCAAACAAGCATTTTCGCATACAAATACTGGTACGTTGCACCAGCGTTGCGCAACCCAAAAGGCATAGTGACATAGCAATAAGCCCCGTGCGGGGTAATGAACGCAGTTTTTATTTGATCTTCCTTTTTCAAAGGAATTTGGTGGAAACCGGAATAGGCATCCAGGAAGGACAACAACTCACACCCAGCAGTTGAATCAATCACTTGATCGATTCGTGGCAAAGGAAAAGGATCTCTTGGGCAAGCCTTGTTCAGGTTGGTGTAGTCGATGCACATGCGCCACACCTTCGGAGCTTTTGCCTCCAGGTTCTCATCTTTCTTCTTTTCAACCATTACCGGATTGGCCAGCCACTCTGTGTGCGTGACCTCCACAATGAACCCGGCAACTAGCAGCTTGGTTACCTCTTCTCCTATGATCTTTCTTCTGTCTTCAGCGAACCGGCGCAGTGGTTGCCGCACCGGCTTGGCATCTTTCCGGACGTTTAGAGAGTGCTCAGCCAGCTCCCTCGGAACACCTACCAAATCATCAGTTGACCAGGCAAAGATATTCCGATTCTCACGGAGGAAGCTGACGAGCGCGCTTTCCTATGCTTGGTCAAGGCCAGCACCGATACGAACGGTGCGCTCTGGGTAAGCCGGATCCAGCACAATGTTCTTTGTTTCATTGGTTGGCTTGAATGCTGGTGTGCCCATGTTTTCACTCATTGCTGCTAAGCTCATTTGCGAGGATTGAGCCAGCGCAACAGCTGTCTGCATTCTTTTCTTTTCCTCTGCGATCACCAGCGATTCTGCTAAGTTTGATCCGGCAGATGCTGTTTCCAGTGAGATCTTATAATTTCCCACCACAGTCAATGGCCCACGAGGTGCCGGCATCTTCATCTTGAGGTAAGCCGTATGAGTGGTGGCCATGAAGGCTGCCAATGCCGGTCTCCCCAGCAGTGCATGGTAGGGGCTGTCTAGATCCACCACCTCAAACTCCAGATTTTCCACCCGACAATTGTCACGTCCTCCAAATGCCACGTCCACCCGAACTTTTCCTATCGGGGCACAGGACAAGCCAGGAACAATCCCGTGGAACGTTGTGCGCGTTGGCTGAAGCATATTTTCTGTTATGCCCAGCGTTTGCATGGTGTGCTTGTACATGATGTTGATGCTACTGCCATTGTCTATCAGCACCTTGCTGAACTTCACTCGAGTTTGCGGCCCTTTCATGATCGGGTCCACAACAAGAGCATATCCACCCGGATTAGGCATGATCTTTGGGTGATCCTTGGATGACCAGGTAATTTCCTGATTGGACCACATCATGTACTTGGGAACTGCCGGCATCACAGCATTGACCTCCATGGAGCGCCGGTGTACACTTTGCCGGTCTGTTGGCTCAGTGACAAAGACAACACAGCACAGATGCGGATCTTCGTAAACATTCCGGCCTAAAGGTGCCGGTGGAGGTGGCTGGTTATCATTTTGCTCCACCCGGTTAACTTGCTGGTATTGCTGCCGGTTTGGCTGCACCGGTAAGGCGTTTGCCCCGGTAAGTGGTGGTGGTGGCGGTAGCTGTTGTTGCTGCTGCGGCATGTCTTGCGGTGGCCGCGCATCTTTCACTGTTCCTTTTTGCATCAAGTACTTGGTCCAGGTACAATCCTTTGTCAGATGGTTTGACGGATGTGCCGGATTCGGCGTGTGCCACCGGCAAGGCTGATCCATGGCAGCTTCCATGGTGTATTTTGCGGGTTCTTGCCGCTTCTTCTTCTCGGACCCAAGGTTTCTTTTCCACCCATTGTTTCTTAGGACCCGCCCATGGCTGCGATCCGGTTTTTTGCCTTTGGCTGTCGTCGCTGGCCTCAAAGTTTTCTGCACAAGCAGCAACTTGCTGCGGACCGTACCTTCGATCCGGAAACTCTTCTCTTCTTTTGTTATTCCGGTTGTCCCGGTGCTGTTCGTGGCGCAGCTGTTCCGGCTCCGGTTGCATCACGGCTGCGTTGGGTCTCCCAACGCATAACTATCCGCCACACGTATCATTTCTGCCAACGTTGTCGGCATGTTGCGCTGCAACTTTTGCCACAACGGTGAACCTCTTCTGCATCCACTGCTAAACCAAGCAATGGCTTGTGCCTCGATTACCCCTTCACAGGAGTTCCTTGTGGTGTTCCACCGGGCCAGATAATCCCGGTCTGTTTCGTTCGGACGCTGCACACACAGAGCAAGTTGCTGCGGCCTGTTTGGCCTCTGATAGGTGCTGCTGAAATTGCTCACAAAGGCCTCCTCAAAATCCAGCCAGCCATTTATGCTTCCTGCCGGCAAGTTGTTTAACCAGATTCTTGCCGGTCCAACCAAAAACGATGGTATGATTCTCACGGCCCAACGCCGGTTTCCTCCTCCTGCTACGGTTCCTCCACCGCCTGCAACGTATACCGCGGTCACGTAATCCGCGAGCCAATCTTCCGGCTTTGTGGTGCCGTCATACGTTTTTGTGTCACGGGGCAACATAAAGTTGCGAACCGGTGGTTTTTCTTTCATGATCCTTGGGCCAAAACACTTTGGACCTGGAGGACCTTCCTCCTCGATCATTTCGACAAGTACACTCTATCCAGACGGTGCCTCGCATCCCGTTCCGGTAAGTATCTCTCCCAAGCGTTCTCCCAACGGGTTCCGGTATGCTGCCGGCCCGTGGAATCGGCTTCATCGTAACATTCCGGTACCGCGGCCCTTGCCTGCCGGTACCTTGGGGGATCCATTTCCTCCTCGTCGTACGCTGCCCTTGCAGCTCGATAGTTTTGCCCGGTCTCATATCTACCGGCATGATTGTTTCCAGCATGGCCTCTGGCGTAGCCTCGCTCTGCCCCTTGGCTTTTTCTACCGGCACCGTGTTGCCCGGCTTGTTGCTTTCCGGCAAGAACCGGATCGTACACGGTCATCTGCTGCGCATTCACTTCTTTTTCTCTCCTTCTATCCGGATGGGGGGACGAAGCCTGCCCATGGGATTTGCTACCGGCATTCTTTGTTGAACGCGCGGATTTTGAGGCCGCTGCCTTGTTCAGCTTAGCCAGCTGCTCAGCATTTTGCTGCTCTATGGTTTCCAGCAGCTCTCTGACGCGCTCTTGCTGCCTTACCAAAGCCTCTCCGGAAAGCGACTCACATAGCTCTACTGCAGCCTTAGCAGCTTTTATAGTTTTATCCGGGCTGCTATACTTAGGCTTTTCCACGATGCTAACAGATGCAGAGGCGCTCTTGCCGGCAAAAATCTCCTTGCGCAAATCTTGATCTAGGTTGCGAGCTTTTAGCCGGTTTTCCGGCACCCTAGCAGCATGCGCGCTAACAGAAGCAAAGCCATGGGCAGCGTTGTACTCACGTACGGTTAGGTTCAGCTCGCGCTGCGCCCTGACGATGTCCTTGCCGCTCTCCGGCATCTTCCGGCGCTGCGCCTCCAGCTCCGCTTGAGCCGCTGCCGGGTCGATGTTCTGCGCGATGGGGGTGGCGAGGACGTTCATCGCCGCCTGGAGCGGTGTCTCCGGTGGCGCGGATGATGCTCCCGCTGCGCCTGCGCCACGCTCCAGCGGTGGCTTAGCCGCACGGGTCGAAACCGCGCGACCGGCACCTTCAGCCGCAACCTCCTTTCCTGCACCAGCCACACCGGTCATCATTACCTCAACGCTACCGGCGGCGCGGCCAGCACAAAGCCATCTTGGCGGGTCCGGTGCCACCAGCACCGGCGAGAGGCGCTGGCGCACGGGGACGGTGCCGAGGTAGACGCAGTGGCTGCCGAACTCGATGATGCGGCCGTTCTTGGGGAAGACGCCGCCGTTGGCGAAGCAGCCCGCGTTGTCGTTGATGAAGTCCATGGCGTAGATGCTCTGCACCAACGCGGACACCGTACGCTCGCCGGAGACCTCGAGGACGCCCGCCCGAATGTGAACTCCATCAAGCGCCACTTCATGCCCCACGGTGGGCGCCAACTGTCGTCGTGGTGAACGAGCAGATGCCATAGGATGGCTTAGATTGGGGCCGAATGGACGCAAGAGGATTCGGGGGAGGGTTTGCGATCAGGTGGGAAGAGATTCCGGATGGTTCCCTCAAGAACTTGGCCAAGGCCAGAGGTTGAAGAAGAAAGACACAAGGAAGAACTCCCTCTAGATCACCATTTTCATAGATGCACAAGTTACAGGCTCTGCCTTCCTACACACGCGCGTACCTACTTGCTTGCCCCCTTTGAAGAAGGGCCGCCCCCTCTCCTTATATAGGGGAGAGGGTGGCTTACACTGCAAGAAACCCTAACGGCATCTTTGACTGGACAAACTACTTTACAGAGCTACTGTACAAAGCTACTTTAATCATAGATGACACCGGGGCCTTCTTTTATCGTGGTGCCGATGTCCTCCGGCTTCTTTGGACGTCACCTCTCTCTTTGGCGCCAGGGCTCTGAATAAAGTTACTTTGCTTGGCTCATCCTTGTCTTCTTGCTCTGAAGAGAATCTTTGACCAGACCTGCCGACAGGCTCTCCTTTCCGGTATCTTCTATACCGGGTTCCGGCATACCCCTTTGGGGATACGGCTTAGCATTGCTCTCCCGGATTCCTACTAGGCTTCCGGTAAGAACATTAAACCGGTATCTTGATGGCTCAAACCATCCGGTTTGGCATGCCTTTGGCATACCGGGGGTTATCCCCCCAACACATATCACACTTTCCTCGGAACTTCCACGGTACGGGCGAAGAAATCCGCCCTCCGAAACTTGAATGCCACGTTTCCGGCTGTACCCACAGTACGTGAAGTGGTCGGAAAAACCCTGCACATTTGACAGAGCCGATCATCCGGCTATAATCCCTAAAGAGTGCTAAGCCTTGTTTGTTAGTTCCCGCATCGACGGGTATGACTTCTGCAAGTGCCTCATGGACGGCGGAGCCAGCTTGAACATCATGTACCTAGAAACTCTAGAGAAGATGAACCTTACCAAGGAACATCTTAAGCACAGCACCACGAAGTTCCACGGTGTAGTTCCGGGTAAAAAGGCAAAGTCCTTGGGCAGCATCAAACTTCCTGTGGCCTTCGGTGATGTTAACAATTACCGTGAGGAGATGATCACATTCGAGGTCGCCCTTTAAAAGTTCCTACCACGTGACCTTCGGCAGGCCAACATACCACAAGTTCCACGGGAGGCTGTGCTACATCTACAACAAGCTCAAGATTACGGGTCCTAAAGGTATGATCACCGTATCTGGAGATTACAATAAAGCTCAAGACTACGAGGAGGGCGAAGCTGCCTTCGCGGAGTCAGTCATCTCTGGAGAGGAGCTGCAAGGCTACAAAGCCGCGGTGGATCCGGCTGAGATGCACACCACCAAGAAGCAGATCTCTGACCAGAAAAACATGTTCCAGGCCGCGATAGATACCAAGAAGGTCGACCTCAAGCAAGGTGATGCCTCCAAGCAGGTTTCTATCGGTACAGGCCTGGACCCCAAATAGGAAGACGCGCTCATCGGGTTCCTGCAATCTAACATGGATATCTTTGCATGGAAACCTTCTGACATGTCCGGAGTACCAAGGAAACTCGTCGAGCACTACCTCAACATAAATCTGGGTGCAAAACCGGTGAACCAAGCTATGCGACGCTTTGGAGATAAGAAGCGCCGCGCCATAGGAATGGAATTAGCCAACTTACTAGAGGCAGGTTTTGTAATAGAAGTTATCCACACAGATTGGGTCGCAAATCCCGTCCTTGTACCCAAAAAGAATTATGAAATACTAAGAATGTGCATCGATTACTCCGGCTTGAATAAGCACTGTCCGAAAGATTCGTTTCCCCTGCCTCGCATTGACCAAGTCATTGACTCGGCGGCGGGGGCGGAACTTTTTGTTTTCTTGACGCATATTCCAGGTATCACCAGATCCGGATGAAGGAGTCTGACCAAAAGATGACTTCCTTTATCACCCAGTTTAGCACTTACTGCTATGTCACCATGCCCTTTGGTTTGAAAAATGCAGATGCCACCTATCAGCGTATGATGCAGCGATGCCTAAAGGACCAGATTGGCCGGAACATGCACGCTTACGTCGATGACATCACGGTCATGACCCGGAAAGGATCCGACTTGATGAGCGATCTTCAGGAGACATTCGATAATCTCCGGAGGTACAAGATGATGTTAAATTTGCTAAAGTGTGCCTTTGGCGTACCAGCTGGAAAACTCCTTGGCTTCATCGTCTCGCACAGAGTCATTGAGGTAAACCCAGAGAAAATCAAGGCCATCGTCAACATCAAGCGGCCAACTTGTCTCAAAGATGTACAACGATTAACTGGTTGTGTAGCAGCAATTAGTAGATTTGTTAGTCATCTTGGTGAGAAGGCATTACCCCTATACAAGTTATTGAAGAAAACAGACAAATTTGTCTTGGACGATGCAGCAGACGCAACACTAAAGGAGTTGAAGAGAATACTCTCCTCCACACCTATCTTGGCGGCACCAGCAGAGTCGGAGCCTATGTTCCTCTACTTGGCAGCGTCCAACAAGGTCGTCAACATATTCATCATGGTGGAGCGAAAGGAAGAAGGCTACGAGTACGGAGTTCAACAGCATGTCTACTACATCAGCGAGGTCCTCACGGAATCCAAGCAGTGTTACCCTCACTTTCAGAAGCTAGCCTATGGAGTATTCCTAGGAAGCCAGAAGCTGAGACACTACTTCCAGAAGCATCCAATGACAGTTGTGAGCACAGCTCCATTATCAACAATCATCAACAACTCCAACGCAACAGGACATGTAGCGAAGTGGGGAATAGAACTTTCCACCTTCGACATCAACTACAAAGCCAGAGATGCAATCAAGTCACAAGTCATGGCGGATTTCTTCGTCGACTGGACTAAAGCACCGGAGGGCACACTTGTGCCGGAACTAGAGGCTTGGGTCATGCATTTTGACGGATTCAAGCAACATCAAGGCTCCGGGGCTGGAGTTACCCTAAAGTCACCTACCGGAGAAGAGCTGCAGTACGTCCTGCAGATTCACTTCGTGGCCACCAATAACATGGCGGAATACAAGGCTCTACTACATGGACAGCGCATCGCAAAGGAAATCGGGATCAAGCACATCATATGTTGCGGGGACTCCGACCTGGTGGCACATCAAGTAGCCGGAACCTGGAATGCCAGGAACTCCGTCATGGCGGCTAGAGAGACGATGTTGACGAGATCACCAAGTGCTTCCTCAGATACGAAGTCACGTACGTCAGAAGAGACGACAACACAGCGGTAGACATGATGTCCAAGCTCGGATCCAGCCGGAAACCAATTCCACCCGAAATTTTCCTTGAGCATTTGAGGTTACCCTCGGTGAAGGGCGCTAACCCGGAAAACCCAAACGTGGCAGTGTCTCCGGCAAAGGAAGTGATGGTCTGGACCAAATTTTACCTGGAGTACCTAATCGATCAGACATTGCCGGAGGATGAGGTCCTCGCACGACAGATCATTAGGCGAGCAAGGTCCTATACAGTAATTGATGGACAGCTCTACAAGAGAAGTGCAAACATGATTTTCCAAAAATGTGTCTCAAATGAAGAGGGTATTGCAATTCTTAGAGAGATTCACCTTGGTGATTGCAGGAATCATGCCGCTCCTAGGTCACTCGTTGCAAAAGCCTCCCGGCATGGATTCTTCTGGCTAACAGCAAAAGCTGACGCTGAGAAAGTAGTCGGAACCTGTCGTGGCTGCCAGTACTACGCTACACAGCCAAACTTCCTAGCTCAAGAGCTGAAGACCATCCCTATCACTTGGCCGTTCTCGGTCTGGGGGCTCGATATGGTCGGAAAACTGAAAAAAATCGTCCTCTAGCAGTTTTGAGTACCTCTTGGTTGCAGTTGATAAATTCAGCAAGTGGATCGAGGCCAAGCCAGTTAGAAAAGCCGATGGTGCTACGGCACTGAAATTGTTTGCAGCCTCGTGGTGAGATTCGGCATCCCACATAGCATCATCAAGGATAATGGCATGAACTTTGTACAGTGAGAATTGAAGGAGTACTGCCATGACCTTGGGATCCGGCTTGACCTTGCCTCTGTGTCACATCCACAATCCAATGGATAGGTTGAGCGGGCCAATGGCCTCATACTAGCTGGACTCAAACCTCGTCTTGAAGAACCGCTTCGGCGAGCAGCCGGAGCTTGGGCGGAGGAGTTAGATGTTGTTTTGTGGAGTTTACGAACAACCCCTAACAGATCAACTGGTTTCACACCTTTCTTCCTAGTATATACGGATCTGATGTAGTGTTACCCTCCGACATCATCCACGATCTCCCGCGAGTTTCCGCCTACAATGAAGAAAATGTAGATGAGGCTCGACAGCTATCTGTGGACCTGCTTGAAGAGGCTCGGAATATAGCTAACCAATGCTGCACCATCTACCAGCAGAAACTACGCCGCTATCATATCCGCCATGTTCAGAATCACTCGTTTAAGGAAAGTGATCTGGTCCTCCGCCTCCGGCAGGTGAAGGAGCATAAGTTGCAATGTCCATGGGAAGGACCCTTCGTCGTCAGCAAAGTACTGCATAACGGATCTTACTACCTCGTCGATATTCGTGAGTTGAAGGACAGAAAGAGAAACTTCCTCCGGAAAAGAAAGAGGGAGGATCCGGGTGACGTCTACGAAAAGACAGATCATCCTTGGAATATCGCACAGGTACGTCCTTTCCACACTTAGCAATTACCACATTACATACCTTGTAATAGTTATGATACATGATCGATGAACTAAAGCATATGGTTCATTCTTTGAGTCTTTTACCTCCTTTTTTTGATCGTGTATGTTTTCCGACTAAAACCGCAGAGTTGGATGTTTCCGCCTAAGCATGTATAATGTTGTGATTTTGAAAAAACCGTTCGCTAGGATGTAAGCTTAAGTTTTCTGGTATATGAATTTTCTGTTACAAGCTTATGGATTCCTGGTAGCGACTTCCGGCACCTAAAGCCGGGGGCTTGTTTCCGGGTTTTTGATGGACGTCCATTAGGCTTCATCGCCGTCGGCGAGTCTTTTCCGGCTAAGGGTCTTCTGGCTCGTGGAAGGTCAAGTAAGTAAGCCGGAAAACGTAGAAACCAGCACTTGCTTTCAACAAAAGAACACGCATACATAATAAAATGGTAGCATGATAAGTATTTTCCGCCCAAGTACATTGCACGCGTAGTTTTCCCTAGCTACTTCAAATAGCTTAGATATTAAATTTACAAACCCACGAAGGGGCCGAATGATGCATTGTTTTTCATCCTTACAGGAACAAATCATTTCTCTGCATCAGGTGCCGGAGAACAATAAGCATCGTCCCCCGTCTTAGCCTTGTTTTTCTCAGCTTCTTTGGAGCTGGTCCAAGTATATTCGCTCTCACCATCGGATCTGACAGGTTTCTTCTTGGACTCCATCTTCTTCAGAAGCTCTACTTCGATGGCTTCGTCCTCCACACGAATGACCTTGTCATAGAATTCGTTGTGATGGATGTGCCTGACGATCTGAGTGTCATATCCGCCGCATGTGTCAAGGAGCTTGTTCGGATCAGAGCCCTCCGAAATGGAAGCAGTAGCTTCGTTTATGTTGAGGGTAGGAGCCCGGGCAAGACTCATAGCAAGAGCCATTTGAGCAGCTCCACGAGTGGAAGAGGATTGGAGATCAACTACCAGCTCCGGAAGGAGCGCCATTTTCCCGATTAACTCCCAGACATCGCAGGTGCGGCTGTTCTTCAGCGCCAGGTTGTAGCAAACCTTGCGCGAGGCGGAGATCAGATCTTTAACATCGTCTCCGGCAAGCTGGATTAGGTTGATACCTTCGATCCGGATTACGGATTGTAGTATGATAAGCTTTTTCCCTAGAAGACCTAGGTTTAATCGAACCTTGGGAAGCACTGCTAGTGTAGTTTATCTTCAGTTTACAGGACCTACCTAGTTTACTTTTGAGGGGGTTATGTTCAATGATGGAAATAGGCCAGAGTTAAGGTTTCACCTGCAGCTATGCATACATATATAATTGAAGCACATATGCGTAACAAATAAAATAGAGATAAGAGATTTGTGAGTAGCACATCCGTAAATACTCTTGCCCCTAAAGCCAGAGGTGACAAGAGCCTAATGGTCCAACCACTGTCCTTACAGCCGCAAGCAACAATAGTTATTAAGTAAATGAATACAGACCAAAGCTTTAAGCTAGGTGATTGTGCCATGATCTCGAATGAATCACTAAACATGTACCGTTACTTTCCCCTTTCTGTCACTGAGGTTTCGCGGTAGCACGCCGTTCTCCACTCATCCGATCTCTTCCCTTGATCGAATCGAATGATATGGGTACCTGCAGATCACCGAGACGAGGCAACGAGACAAGGATACAAGATTGCAAAACTCATATTCAATCCTTACACATATAATAAGATTAGATGCACATAAACGCTGCGAGGGTTCACCCCAACCCGCAGCCCGTGAGGACTACTCACACATAATATCAAGATCAAATACAAAGATAGAAATCATTGTGCAAAATACTTAGATTGAAATCACAATATTCTTACAATGGTCGCCAATTCTAAAGGAGATCTCCATTACAATGGTGATGGCTATGGCTATGGAGGATATGGGAGATGGGATGGATAAACTATGGTGATGGATCTCCTTCGGTGTGGTGCAGATGGATCTGGTGGATGCTGGCTCTATTTGGCGACGAATGGCTCTCTTTTCAGCATCGGTCCCTTCATGAAACTTATAAAGTTTGACCTCGGGAATGCGGCGGCACATGGTACGGGTGCACGGTACGGGTGGGGCTTGCCCGTACCGATGCCCGTTAAATCCCCTAGAACCGCCTTTTCAAGCGTAGTCAACTTTGCCATGCTCCTGACGTGATTTCCTTCAGTAATTACAGGTCCATTTGTCATTATGACATGATTTCTTGCACAACATCCAAAAATAGAATAGATTCCAAATATGTGCATTGATTAGTCATTAGTGGCAAGTTGAGATGTAAACTTAGTCAATTTCTTGACTTAGTTAAGGGTTTAAACGTGAGAAAATATGGCGTATTTCACAGCCATCATAGGTCATCGCGCAGGAATTGATCACGGTGCTCTTGATCATATCCGAGAGGATCTGCAAAGTACGCAAAATTGTCATAGCATGAAAAATAAGCCAAAGAGCTTATAAAAGTTTTGGATCCAAGTAATTACCAAATATCTCATTGTCGAGAAGTTCGGAGCTTGCTTTGACCTGGTGTAATGCCGTCCGGAGAGTTGTCACTTCCAACTGGAGTTTCTTAATTATCTTGGCGTCCTTGTCTCATTTGGCATGGAGACCAACATTGGCTTGTTCATACTCCGAAGTCTTTTTGGCCAGCAGGTCATCGTCCAGTCTTTGATTCTCCTCCGCTTCGTGAAGTTTTGATTCTAAATCCTTGTGGGTGGAGCGAAAGTTTCTAGCTCAGATGCGGCTGAGGTCAGAGAGCTCTTCAGGTCCGTACCTGTCAAAAATATTCAATAAATCATATAGCGGGAATAGGTCGGAAAATTTAAAGGAAAGCCTGCTCCCGGAATCAATCCTTGTTTTTCTTCTAGTTTTTTCTCTAGCGCGACAACCTTCACCTTCTGATCTTCCAGAAGCTCCACCTGCCCCAAAGAGACACGGTGCTGATGAGCAATGGTTTTATTCAGCTCATAGTGAAGAGCTTGTTGTTCCTGCAAAAGCAACAAAATTAGATGAAAAATTCTGACAACAATTTATTAAAGTATAGATCCTTTCGAAGTATGATTGCCGGAATATTTTCTGCCATGACGCTCGGGGGCTACTATGATTCTTAAATGAATTTCTACAGTTTGACAACTCAAAGTATCAAGGAGAAACCATTTTGGTTCCGCCTAGATACTTGGGGCTACTGGGGGAATAGTTTACCTTGCGCTTGCTGACCAAGTTGTCGAGAAGCTCGCAGGTTTTCTTCTTGTGCATCTCAATCTCGTAAGATTGAGAATCTGCCTTGCTCCAAGCATTGTTCATCAAGGAGTTTATCAAGTCCCGCTCGAGCTCCCATTTCTCCGCCTCTGTAAGCTTGTGGAAAAGCTTAATCGCATAACCTTTTGGAGTTGCGAGAGGCATTCAGAAGGATCGGTTTCCGGCGGGAATACGATGGCATCATTAGCCGTAGCTTCAGCCTTGTCAGCAGATGTAACCTCCGCTTCTTCCTTATCTTTGGCTCCTTCAGCGGCGGCCCGGAAGTTTCCGGAGCAGCTCTCATCTTTGCGCCCGCTGCTGATCGGGATAACTTCTTTTGGAGCTTGTTCTCCGGCAGCAGGGCCTGTAGATGGCTAAGGGTCAGCCGGAGATGGTTGGGGAGCAGCGGTGGAGGTACTTGGCGGAATGATCGGGGTGTTAGGGCCAACGACGGTAGGTGATGTCTTCAAAAAAGTTGTGATCGTCCTCTGGGATTTGCTCCGAGTAGGAACGAACTTCTGCTACCTGATCAAGGCAAAGCATAAAGTAAATAGCATTTCTACAAAATAATACGTGAAAGGTTCAAGTGTCTGTAACCAAGAGTCTTGACAAGCATGACGTCGACAAGAGTAATGTTGTGTGCAACCACAACCTTGCCAAGACCCAATACCTCGGATTTTGAGTTGTCACCGAAAGTAACGGTCCACTTGTCCAAGTTGGGCCTCAACTCCATCACGAGGTCCTTGCCGCCGGTCATATGACTTGTGCATCCACTATCAAGCACCCATTTTGACCCTCCGGCGCCATAGTCCTACACGAGATCAAGTCTTCGTTTTAGGTCCCCATTTCTCAATGGGTCCTCTTTTGTTAGTAACAAGGGTCTTAGGAACCCAAATAGACCAAGCAACATAACCATCATATGGGCCAACATATTTTGCAGAAACATCTCCATAGTATTCACGGAATAGCACATAATGGGGGTTAGAGATTCCCGCAAAGTTATTATGGGTGGTATTATCCCTTGTGACATCACCACCCACAACATTTTTCTTATTTGCTTGTGTGGGCTTGGTTTTCTTCTTCTTCTTGCTTGTCTTTGATTTAAATCCAATCCCCTCCTTCCCATTGTTTGATCTTTGATTGCTCAAAACATCATCCAAATTTTTCTCACCTTGGGAAGGGAAGGACTTGGCAAATTTGACCTTCAACCTAGTGTTCTACTTAATAACATTTATATGATCACAAGGAGTAGAAAAACTGGGCATATCATTTTTAGTTAATTGAATTTGAAGTTTCTCATGAAACTTGGTAAGGGTAGAGAATTCACTTTCCAAGGCCTTGTGAGCCTTTTCAAGTTTCTCTAATTCCTTAGTTATTTTAGCATGACCAACACCAAATTCAACCTTTTCCTTTTTAAGCACATTAGACAAGGAAATAGCATGATCACGCTCTTTAGTGAGATTGGATAAGGTTTCATTTTTAGTTTCCTCAATGGAAGACAACTTTTCCTGTAGAGCTTCTCTAAGTTCTTGCTCTTCCTCAAGAGCTTGAGACAATGCACTAATCTCATCGGCATCTTCTCTCTCAAACCTGTCCTTGAGATCAAGAAGATCATTAGCATGTGCAAGTCTATCCAAGAGGGATTGGACATGCTTTTTGGCTTCACGTTGCAAGTTAGAGATAAATTCATCTAAACTAACAATTTCTTTCTTTATCTTGAGACTCTCAACATCACTCTCCGAAGCAACAGTCTTGGAGGTGGGTTTAGATGAAGTCCTTACCTCGGAGGTTTTTGCCATTAGGCACTTGTTGAGGTTGAAGGAGAGGTTCTCATTGGGATATTCGAACAGAGATGTCAAAGGAGTGGAGGTACTAGTGGCCTCCTTACTCAATGTGTCTTCGTGAGCATCTTATCATCTTCGGAAGATTGATCTATGGAAGTCTTGGCCATAAGGCATCTTGCATTGTTGGAGGAGTCCTCATTGGGTGATTCAAAGAGTGAGTATGAAGGTGTGGATGTGATAGCAATGGCGGCCATCTCACTTCTTGTGTCGTCTTTGTCATCTTCTTCATCCCCGGAAGAATATTCCTTACGGGCAATCAACACATACTTCGATGGCTTCTTGCAAATGTCAAAGCCACTTTTCTTGATAAATGGTTTCTTGCGAGGAGCCTTTGACTTGTCCTAGAGGATGAGCTTCCCACCATGATCTTCTCTATTTTCATATGGGCACTCGGCAATGAAGTGGTCTTGGTTACCACAATTGTAGCAAGTTCTTGCTCTTGGGCCCTTGGCGTCTCCTCTTTGCTTTCCATTTAACTTATACTTGGAAGGGTCTCTCCAAAAGATTTTGTGAGAAGATCAATGTAACGATGTAGATCACGTTTGAGTTCTTTGGAGTGCCCCTCATACTTAGTTTCCCTCAAATCTTCTTCATCTTCTTCATCAACATGCGCCTTCAATGCAAGATTTTCACTTCTCTTCATCCCAATGGCCTGGGCACGACTATCAACTGCAATCTTTGACTCAGCGTTGAAGGCATCCATCTCTTGCATGACATCATTGGAGGTCATTTTCTGAAAGTTGTGCTTGTTCTTGAGGATCCTTAGATCGGCCGGTTCAAAGGGTAAGAGAGCATTGATGTACTTCCTCTTGATCCAATCATCATCAACATGAGAGGCACCAAGGTCTCGAAAGGTGATAGCAAGAGCCTTGAGGCGGCGGTACATGACTCGATGATCTTCACCATCTTCCATGTAGAATCCTTCGGCTTTATTGCTAATCTCTTGGAACTTGTTTTGCCTCATGCTTGAGCTTCCAAGGAATACTTCGGCGAGAATGTCCCAAGCATTCTTGGCGGTGGTGGCCTTCTCGATGTATGGTCTATCGTCCTCACTAACGGCTTGTTGAATCATGTATAAGGCGGTGGCATTGAGTTGACAATCAACCACTTCCCTACGAGAAAAGCCGCTTGGATTGTTAGGCTTGTATCCTTCCACAACAATTCTACATAGTTCAATACATGAAGAATTTAAATAGCACTTCATCTTAGTTTGCCACAAGGAAAATTCATTATGATTAAGCGCCGGTGGATCTCCTCGTGGAGTTACGTGAGGATGGGGAATGGGAGGATCCGGAGAGTACACGGGTAGAGGAGCAACCACCGAGTACACTCCGGGAGCATTAGGATCTATCTTGGGAAGGATCTCACCACTACCTTCTTCATCCTTGGTTTCGGCCTCCGAAGGGGCACCAAGGGAGGTCTTTTCCATACTAGGAGTGCCAACCTCGATAGTGGTGGTAGGAGGGATAGGAGGTTTATTGGCTTGCACTCATCATCATCTCCCTTAATTCACATATGGAGTCATTCATCGAGGAGATTGACGATTTCAACTCCTTGATGTCCTCCATAGATGTGGGCTCCGAACTAGCATCCTTCGGCTTGGTCATACTCGCTTAGGTGGTAAAGCCCGAATAAGAGCAGAGGCTCTGATACCAATTGAAAGGATCATATGACACCTAGAGGGGGTGAATAGGTGATATCTCAAATTTTATTTGTTTTTCAATTTAGGCTTGACACAAAGGTAAATTCTCTAGATATGCAACTATGTGAATTTACCTATATGACAAGATACAAGGAAACAATACACAATACAAGATACAAGTAGTAAAGTGCGGTAAAAGGATAGATGTAACGGAGGTGGTGATGGGTTCGTTACATAGAAAACAAAAAAATTCTACCGTGAACAAGAACAAAACCAAGATCCAATCTAGGAAAAGCCAAGATCTAATCTATGAAGATCGAAGCAACGAGATATATGTGAGACTAACCCTCGAAGATTTCCAAAACCTACGAGATTAGATCTCGTTGTTGATGTAGTCGATCATCCAGTGCTGCAATCCGGCAGCACTTCCGTACTCGGTCGTGCGTACGGTGTCGATGAAGCCCGTCCTCTCCCCGTTCCAGCGGGTAGCGGAGGTGTGGTAGATCCCCTCGGAATCCCAGCAGCACGACGGTGTGGTGGTGGTGGAGGAGAATTCCTGCAGGGCTTCGCCTAAGCCGGAGCAGGAGAAACTGGGAGGGAGGAGAGGTGGCAAATTAGGGTTGCGTACGGAGCAGCTATGGCCGGCCAACCCACCCCTCTTTATATAGTGGGGAAATAGGGTTAGGGTTTCCCAAAACCCATCTAGGGCCGGCACCTGGTGGGCCCACACCATGCCTAGGCGCGGCCTGGGGTGGGCCCGCGCCTAGGGGTGGTGTGGCCCACTCCTGGCCTTTCTCCGTCTCCCCTTTGGACTCCGTTTGCGTGACAGAAAAATAAGAACTTCTGTTTTTGTTTCGTCCAATTCCGAGAATATTTCCAGAACAACTTTTCTGAAATACAAAACAGCAGAATTCTTCCAGAACAATTCCGGCCTCCTCGTGATGTCTTGGATCCCATCCGAGACTCCGAACAAACTTCGGTCTCCATCTCATATTCCGAATCTACTTATGCGACATCGAACCTTAAGCGCGTCACCCTACGGTTCGTGAACTATGCAGACATGGTCGAGACTCCTCTCCGAGCAATAACCAATAGCGGGATCTGGAGATCCATAATGGCTCCCACATATTCAACGATAACTTAGTGATCGATTGAACCATTCACATACGATAACGTTTCCCTTTGTCACGCGATACTTTACTTGTCCGAGGTTTGATCATTGGTATCTCCATACTTAGTTCGACCTCGTTACCGACAAGTACTCTTTACTCGTACCGTGGTATGTCATCTCTTGTGATCTTAATCACATGCTTGCAAGCTATTCAGATGACGTGCCACCGAGAGGGCCCAGAGTGTATCTATCCGTCATCAGGATGGACAAATCCCACTATTGATCCACATGCCTCAACTCACACTTTCTGAATACTTAATCCCATCTTTATAACCACCCATTTACGCAGTGGTGTTTGATGTAATCAAAGTACCCTTCCGGTATAAGTGATTTACATGATCTCATGGTCGAAGGACTAGG
Organism: Lolium perenne; assembly: GCF_019359855.2. Classification (NCBI taxonomy): domain Eukaryota; kingdom Viridiplantae; phylum Streptophyta; class Magnoliopsida; order Poales; family Poaceae; genus Lolium; species Lolium perenne. Next base: position 20,689,426 of record NC_067246.2, on the reverse strand, counting down.
TAACTATGTATCGAAAGCTTATAGCAAGTCGAACTTTAATGACTTGATCTTATGCTATGCTTACTATGGGTGTGTCCATCACATCATTCACCTAATGATATGATCTTGTTATTAATAACATCCGATGTTCATGATCAGGAAACCATGATCATCTATTAATCAACAAGCTAGTTAAATGAGAGGCTTACTAGGGACTCTGGTTGTTTACACAACACACATGTATCAATTTTTCCGGTTAATACAATTATAGCATGGAGTGTAAACATTTATCATGAACATTAAGATATAACAATAACTGTTTTATTATTGCCTCTCGGGCATATCTCCAACAGTCTCCCACTTGCACTAGAGTCAATAATCCAGTTTACATATGTAAAGATATAACACCTTGGCCTTCTGGTGCTTATCATGTTTTGCTCACGGGAGAGGTTTCAGTCAACGGATCTGACATGCTCAGAAACGTATGTATTTTGCAATTCATTTGCGTCTCAACGCATCACTCATTTTCCAAATGAGTCGGCATTAATTATATATGCTTAGTCCTCTGGTGGAACCTTAATTCCGCGGTCTGAAATATGTCACTAATATTGTCACACACAATATAGCTTCAAAGTTCTGACACGATCGGAACTACACCAAGTTCTCAAAGAACTCCTCGACTTAACATCCTCAGTCATTGTCAAAACAATGACATACTCTGCCTTTGTTTGTAGAATCTGTCACAATATTTAGACCTCATCTAAATCTAGCATAGACTTCTTCTAGCTCATTGTGCTACCTTTTAAACAACACTTACCCTAATTGAGATTGAAATTTTATTTTTATATGTGACCAAACTAATATCGGTGCAACACCTTACAGCGATTTGTTTGTCATTACCCCATACAAAACTATATATATATCCTTGGTTCTTCTAAAGCACCCAGGGATATTCTTACTGTTGTCCAATGATCATTGCATGAATCATTCTGGTATATGCTCGTAACTCTTTAGAGCACAGGACATCTGATTCTGTACATTTTATTCGTGATCTAAAATCACTCATGTGTTTTTACTCATTGAGCGTCAAATACACTCAAGTCTTGTTAAACCTTCACATGAAAAGAACACCTTCTTTATATTGAACTACTTCAATATTCGTTCTATGTACTTTGACTTAAACTTATTATGTGTTTCAATCTATCTTCATAGATCTTGACACTAAATATGTTTCAGTCCATATTCTTTCATTGAAGTTAATTCTCAACGAAACTTTTAATCACATCAAGTATTACATCAATTTATAATCAATGATATGTCAGCCACATATAATATTATAACTATGTCTCAGCGCTCCCACTTAATTTCTTGCAAATGCAATAATCTTCATCGTTTCTGATGAAATCAAAAACTCTTTGACTATTTCATCCGGTGAAGATTCCGACTCCGCGATACTCACTTCATCCAATTGAAGTTTGTATGCCTATCTAGTATTCCACGGACTAGCAAAACTCTTTGGTTTGTATCTAGTATACATCCTTCATACACACTTCTGGTAAGGAATGTATTTCTGCCATCCTACTATCATATCTCATAAAAGAAATATGTAGCGATTACTAGAATAATCCACATAGACTATAAGCATTGCTACGGAAGATCTAATCTTATCGTAGTCAACTCTTTGAACTTTATCGTAAACAACTTTTCGACAAGTCGAGCTTCTTCAAGGATATTCCATCCAAGTCTATCAATTTTATAGATCCATTTACTTTCAAAAAGTATTCACCTATCTTGGATTTCATGGCGCATAGCCATTTTAACAGAGTCAGGGCCCATCATAACTTCTTTGTATGTAGTTGGTTCATTATTGTTCAAAATCAATCCTTTGTCCACAAATCATTTATTTGATCACAAAGTAAACCATACCTACAAGGTTCAATGTGTACTTCGATCTCCATGACTATAACTCTTTTGTAGACATGGGAGCTATGATCGTCGTGGCCGCTTCCGGAACCATTTCCGATGCTGCGCTACTCTGATCATCATGCTCAGGTTCATCAACCTTATTAAGTTCTATTGTCCTCCCACTCAAAAATTTCGCTAGAAACAATTTCTTGGAAATAAGTAAGAAACATCGACAAACACTTTTGTCTTTGTCTCCATAGTGGAAGGAATTCCCAATTTATTCTCTGGGATAACCAACAAAGACATTCATGCAATTTTGGTTGTAAACTTATTTACTTATGCTATGCATACCAAAATTTAAGAAAGGACTATTAGGGTTTATACCCATGCCATAACTCGTATGGTGTCATTTCAACGGATTTATGATGACGCTCTATTTAGTGTAAAAGCGGTAGTCTCTAAAGCATAATCTACAAAATATAATGGCATCAATTTATATTATCTCATCATTAATCCAACAAGGTTTGGATACGTCTCTCGGATACTTTATCATCATTATGATACTCCAAGAAACGTGAGTTGTAGAACAATTTCATAACTCTCTTAGATGTTCGCTAAAACTCGTAATTCAAATATTTCCACCATGATCCAATCATAGATATTTGACTTTTCTATTACGATGATTTCCACTTCATGCTGAAATTTATTTGAATCTATTCAAATGTTTCAAACTTCTTCCTTATCGAATAAATATATCCTTATATATACACTCAATTCATTGTTGGAAGTTTTCATGAAGTAGAAGAATCTCCCGCACACAACTATGCCCAATGAACCACATATATCATCATGTATGTTTCCACTAAGTTAGTTGCCCATTCAACTCTTGGCCTATGAACGGTATTTCAGTCATTCTCTTTAGAATAGATTTGCAAGCGCCAAACGATTCAAAAATCAAATGACTCCAAAAATCCATTTGCATGGAGTTCCTTCATGCGTTTCTTTCTATCATGACCTAAATAGCGGTTCCACTAATAAGTGGAATTCACATCATTTGCCTTATGGCATTTTAGCGTCAGTGTTATGCATGTGTGTTTCACCATAAAGATTTATAATAACTTATCCATCGTACATGGAATACTGTCATAATTTGAACAACTCATTGTTTTCATTTGACTAGAACAAAACAACAATTATAAAGTTCTTTATTATAAATCTGAAGGGCTAGGTAGAATGCCAACGACGAACACAATAACACTTTATTTTGTTCCAGACGTGCATTCCTACCATATTCCTTGTCAGTCACTTAGGCCATTGTATTCTTGTATTGCGTTGTTTCGTATGACACCTCATACCAACCAATATGGTACAAATACCCAAGAATTTCATTGTGTGACCAAACAGGGAATACATTCATAACATGTATATCATCTATATACACCTGAGCTAGACTTTCTAGTCTTTTCTTTCTTTCTGCCAAAAATCTTTTGTAGTTTCTCTCTTAGCTTTCCTCACTCTAAGAAAACACTTTAGCTTCAATAACTTCTAGGTCCATTGGTCAAATACCAATAACCTTGAGGTTCTTACTTTGAAGTTGATCATCACATGACAAGTGTTCCAGATTTCACTATTAGTAACCTTTTAATGTGATGAACCATTTCACTCATAATTTTTATCCATCAAATCATGACGACTTTCCGAGACCATGTCTGTACATGCTAGGCTCGTAAAGTTTAACCTTAGCACTCGTATGTGCAAATCTGGCTTGCACCCATTGTATGCACACGTAGAATCTATAACACCCGATCATCACATGATGCTTCGAAACGACGAGTCTTAGCAACGGTGCATACTAAGGACGATCACTTCATGGATATGTGAATATCGTTTATTGCCCAACTAGTTGGAGGATTGGGATGCCTAGCGTCTTCAACCTTCGTACATTCCCATAAAACTTATGAGTTTATGTAGTCTCACTAGATTATATTCTATCATCTTGCAATACGGTCTTAGATATCACATATATCTCATACCTCGCTTATTTCTGAAAACAAACTTTCCAGCTCCTTACTTTTCAAACGGATTTGAACTTCAAATTTCACGGAGACAAGATGACTTTAGGTACTAATTGAAACCATTGCTCTTTGAATCAACAAAGTGAGGTTTACTAAAAATTTGCAATAGGACTTAATCATTTCTTGATTCTTTAACAATACGGTACCAGTCCGTAAAGTTTCTTATCAAACTTAACAGTATTTCTATCTCAATTACAAGACTAGCGCATGGTAGATAACGGATGCCAATTCTACAAATTTAATTCAAAATACTATTCAGACTATGTTCATGATAATTAGTTCATGTTTTAATCTAATTACTAATGAACTCCCACTTAATACAACATCCCTCATAGTTGTTTAGTGGCACACGATCCATATCCACTACACCAAAACCGATCATCACGTGAGATGATGTAGCTTCAATGGTGAACATCAACATGTTGATCATATCATCCATATGACTCGTGTTCAACCTTTCGGTTTCCTGTGTTCCGAGGCCATGTCTGTACATGCTAGGCTCGTCAAGCAAACCCAAGTATTTCTGCGCGTGCAACATGGCTTACACCCATTGTATGTGAACGTAGAATCTATCACATCCGATCATCACGAGATGCTTCAAAACGACGAACTGTAGCAACGGTGCATACGAGGGGAGAACACTTTATTATCTTGATATTAAAGTGAGGGATCATCTTATAATGCTACCGTCGCGATCTAAGCAAGATAAGATGCATAAAGGATTAACATCACATGCAATTCATAATATGTGATATGATATGGCCTTTCTTCTTGTGCTTTTGATCTCCATCTCCAAAGCACATGAGCATGATCTCCATCATCACCAGCATTGCACCAAGGTCCATGGCGCCGCTTCATGGTTGTCCATCACTTATAGCTACTATAACAACTACTTGAAATAAAGCTATTACATGATGAATAGACACGCAGGTCTTAACAAATTTAAAGACAACCATTAGGCTCCTGCCGGTTGCCATAATACAATAATGAACATCTCATACATCAAATATAATCATCATCACATCATGGCCATATCACATCACCAAACCCTGCAAAAACAAGTTAGACGCCTCTAATTTGGTTTGCATATTTTACGTGGTTTAGGGTTTTCGAGTAAGATCCAATCTACCTACGAACATGAACCACAACGGTGATACTAGTGTTGTCAATAGAAAGAGTAAATTGGATCTTCACTATGGTGGGAGAGACAGACACCCGCAAAGCCACTTATGCAATACAAGTTGCATGTCTAGCGTGGAGCAAGTCTCATGAGACGCGGTCATGTAAAGTTAGCCCGGGCTGCTTCATCCCACCATCCCGCAAGATGCAAAGTACACTAACTAAAAACAACAAGAGTATCAACGCCCACAAAACCATTGTGTTCTACTCGTGCAACAGATCTATGCATAGACACGGCTCTGATACCACTGATGGGTTCGTTACATTGAAAACAAAAAAATTGTTACATTGAAAACAAAAAAATTCTACTGTGAACAAGAACAAAACCAAGATCCAATCTAGGAAAAGCCAAGATCTAATCTATGAAGATCGAAGCAACGAGATATATGTGAGACTAACCCTCGAAGATTTCCAAAGCCTACGAGATTAGATCTCGTTGTTGATGTAGTCGATCATCCAGTGCTGCAATCCGGCAGCACTTCCGTACTCGGTCGTGCGTACGGTGTCGATGAAGCCCGTCCTCTCCCCGTTCCAGCGGGCAGCGGAGGTGTGGTAGATCCCCTCAGAATCACAGCAGCACGACGGTGTGGTGGTGGTGGAGGAGAATTCCTGCAGGGCTTCGCCTAAGCCGGAGCAGGAGAAACTGGGAGGGAGGAGAGGTGGCAAATTAGGGTTGCGTACGGAGCAGCTATGGCCGGCCAACCCACCCCTCTTTATATAGTGGGGAAATAGGGTTAGGGTTTCCCAAAACCCATTGATACGTCTCCGACGTATCGATAATTTCTTATGTTCCATGCCACATTATTGATGTTATCTACATGTTTTATGCACACTTTATGTCATATTCGTGCATTTTCTGGAACTAACCTATTAACAAGATGCCGAAGTGCCGATTCTGTTTTCTGCTGTTTTTGGTTTCAGAAATCCTAGTAAGGAAATATTCTCGGAATTGGGCGAAATCAAAGCCCAGGGGCCTATTTTTCCACGAAGCTTCCGTGTCCGAAGGAGAGACGAAGAGGGGCGACGAGGGGGCCACACCCTAGGGCGGCGCGGCCCCCCCCTTGGCCGCGCGGCCCTGTGGTGTGGGGCCCCCGTGCCGCCTCTTGACCTGCCCTTCCGCCTACAAATAGCCTCCGTGACGAAACCCCCAGTACCGAGAGCCACGATACGGAAAACCTTCCAGAGACGCCGCCAACGCCGATCCCATCTCGGGGGATCCAGGAGATCGCCTCCGGCACCCTGCCGGAGAGGGGAATCATCTCCCGGAGGACTCTACGCCGCCATGGTCGCCTCCGGTGTGATGTGTGAGTAGTCTACCCCTGGACTATGGGTCCATAGCAGTAGCTAGATGGTTGTCTTCTCCCCATTGTGCTATCATTGTCGGATCTTGTGAGCTGCCTAACATGATCAAGATCGTCTATCTGTAATTCTATATGTTGCGTTTGTTGGGATCCGATGAATAGAGAATACTTGTTATGTTGATTATCAAAGTTATACTTATGTGTTGTTTATGATCTTGCATGCTTTCCGTTACTAGTAGATGCTCTGGCCAAGTAGATGCTTGTAACTCCAAGAGGGAGTACTTATGCTCGATAGTGGGTTCATGCCTGCATTGACACAGGACAGTGTGATGAAAGTTCTAAGGTTGTGTTGTGCTGTTGCCACTAGGGATAAAACATTGATGCTATGTCTAAGGATGTAGTTGTTGATTACATTACGCACCATACTTAATGCAATTGTCTGTTGCTTTGCAACTTAATACCGGAGGGGGTTCGGATGATAACTTTGAAGGTGGACTTTTTAGGCATAGATGCAGTTGGATGGCGGTCTATGTACTTTGTCGTAATGCCCAATTAAATCTCACTATACTCATCATGATATGTATGTGCATGGTCATGCTCTCTTTATTTGTCAATTGCCCAACTGTAATTTGTTCACCCAACATGCTGCTTGTCTTATGGGAGAGACACCTCTAGTGAACTGTGGACCCCGGTCCAATTCTCTTTACTGAAATACAATCTACTACAATACTTGTTCTACTGTTTTCTGCAAACAATCATCTTCCACACAATACGGTTAATCCTTTGTTACAGCAAGCCGGTGAGATTGACAACCTCACTGTTTCGTTGGGGCAAAGTACTTTGGTTGTGTTGTGCAGGTTCCACGTTGGCGCCGGAATCCCTGGTGTTGCGCCGCACTACATCCCGCCGCCATCAACCTTCAACGTGCTTCTTGGCTCCTCCTGGTTCGATAAACCTTGGTTTCTTTCTGAGGGAAAACTTGCTGCTGTGCGCATCATACCTTCCTCTTGGGGTTGCCCAACGAACGTGTGAAATACACGCCATCAAGCATATTTTCTGGCGCCGTTGCCGGGGAGATCAAGACACGCTGCAAGGGGAGTCTCCACTTCTCAATCTCTTTACTTTGTTTTTGTCTTGCTTAGTTTTATTTACTACTTTGTTTGCTGCACTAAATCAAAATACAAAAAAAAATTAGTTGCTAGTTTTACTTTACTTGTTATCTTGTTTGCTATATCAAAAACACAAAAAAATTAGTTTACTTGCATTTACTTTATCTAGTTTGCTTTATTTACTGTTGCTAAAATGGCCAACCCTGAAAATACTAAGTTGTGTGACTTCACAACCACAAATAATAATGATTTCTTATGCACACCTATTGCTCCACCTGCTACTACAGCAGAATTCTTTGAAATTAAACCTGCTTTATTGAATCTTGTTATGCGAGAGCAATTTTCTCAGTGTTAGTTCTGATGATGTCGCTGCCCATCTTAATAATTTTGTTGAACTATGTGAAATGCAAAAATATAAAGATGTAGATGGTGATATTATTAAACTAAAATTGTTTCCTTTCTCATTAAGAGGAAGAGCTAAAGATTGGTTGCTATCTCTGCCTAAGAATAGTATTGATTCATGGACTAAATGCAAGGATGCTTTTATTGGTAGATATTATCCCCCTGCTAAAATTATATCTTTGAGGAGTAGCATAATGAATTTTAAACAATTAGATACTGAACATGTTGCTCAAGCTTGGGAAAGAATGAAATCTCTGGTTAAAAATTGCCCAACCCATGGACTGACTACTTGGATGATCATCCAAACCTTCTATGCAGGACTAAATTTTTCTTCATGAATTTATTGGATTCAGCTGCTGGAGGTACCTTTATGTCCATCACTCTTGGTGAAGCAACAAAGCTTCTTGATAATATGATGATCAACTACTCTGAATGGCACACGGAAAGAGCTCCACAAGGTAAGAAGGTAAATTCTGTCGAAGAAACCTCTTCCTTGAGTGATAAGATTGATGCTATTATGTCTATGCTTGTGAATGATAGGACTAATATTGATCCTAATAATGTTCCGTTAGCTTCATTGGTTGCACAAGAAGAACATGTTGATGTAAACTTCATTAAAAATGATAATTTCAACAACAATGCTTACCGGAACAATTCTAGTAACAACTATAGGCCATATCCTTATAATAATGGCAACGGCTATGGTAATTCTTATGGGAATTCTTACAACAATAATAGGAGTTCACCCCCTGGACTTGAAGCCATGCTTAAAGAATTTATTAGTACACAAACTGCTTTTAACAAATCTGTTGAAGAAAAGCTTGGGAAAATTGATATACTTGCTTCTAAAGTCGATAGTCTTGCTGCTGATGTTGATCTTTTGAAATCGAAAGTTATGCCTAATGAAAATCATCATAATAAAATTGTTACTACAGCAAATGCCATTCAAGTTAGAATTAATGAGAATATAAGATTAATGGCTGAACTGCGTGCTAGGTGGGATAGAGAAGAAAATGAAAAACTAGCTAAAGAGAAGAATATAGCTAAAGTTTGGACTATTACCACCACTAGTAATGCTAATGCTACACATGTTGCTGCACCTCCTACTAATACTAATAAAAGAATTGGTGTTAGCAATGTTTCCACTTCTAATGCAATGCGCGAAAAACTGCCTGAAACTGCTAAAACTGCTGAAACTGCTTGTGATAAAGCTGCTGAAATTTTTTCCAACATTGGGGATGATGATCCCATTGCTTTAGATTATAATGGTTTGAATTTTGATGATTGCCACATCTCTGAAGTTATAAAGTTCTTGCAAAAACTTGCTAAAAGTCCTAATGCTAGTGCTATAAATTTGGCCTTTACGCATCATATTACAAATGCTCTCATTAAAGCTAGAGAAGAGAAACTAGAGCGTGAAGCCTCTATTCCTAAAAAGCTAGAGGATGGTTGGGAGCCCATCATTAAGATGAAGGTTAAAGATTTTGATTGTAATGCTTTATGTGATCTTGGTGCAAGTATTTCTGTTATGCCTAAGAAAATTTATAATATGCTTGACTTGCCACCGCTGAAAAATTGTTATTTGGATGTTAATCTTGCTGATCATTCTACAAAGAAACCTTTGGGGAAAGTTGATAATGTTCGCATTACCGTTAACAATAACCTTGTCCCCGTTGATTTTGTTGTCTTGGATATTGAATGCAATGCATCTTGTCCCATTATATTGGGAAGACCTTTTCTTCGAACTGTTGGTGCTATTATTGATATGAAGGAAGGTAATATAAAATATCAATTTCCTCTCAAGAAAGGTATGGAACACTTCCCTAGAAAGAGAATGAAGGTACCTTTTGATTCTATTATGAGAACAAATTATGATGTTGACACTTCGTCTCTTGATAATACTTGATACACACTTTCTGCGCCTAGCTGAAAGGCGTTAAAGAAAAGCGCTTATGGGAGACAACCCATGTTTTTACCTACAGTACTTTGTTTTTATTTTGTGTCTTGGAAGTTGTTTACTACTGTAGCAACCTCTCCTTATCTTAGTTTTGTGTTTTGTTGTGCCAAGTTAAGCCGTTGATAGAAAAGTAAGTACTAGATTTGGATTACTGCACAGTTCCAGATTTCTTTGCTGTCACGAATCTGGGTCCACCTCCCTGTAGGTAGCTCAGAAAATTAAGCCAATTTACGTGCATGATCCTCAGATATGTACGCAACTTTCATTCAATTTGAGCATTTTCATCTGAGCAAGTCTGGTGCCATTTTAAAATTCGTCAATACGAACTGTTCTGTTTTGACAGATTCTGCCTTTTATTTCGCATTGCCTCTTTTGCTATGTTGGATGAATTTCTTTGATCCACTAATGTCCAGTAGCATTATGCAATGTCCAGAAGTGTTAAGAAAGATTGTGTCACCTCTGAATATGTCAATTTGTATTGTGCACTAACCCTCTAATGAGTTGTTTCGAGTTTGGTGTGGAGGAAGTTTTCAAGGATCAAGAGAGGAGTATGATGCAACATGATCAAGGAGAGTGAAAGCTCTAAGCTTGGGGATGCCCCGGTGGTTCACCCCTGCATATATCAAGAAGGCTCAAGCGTCTAAGCTTGGGGATGCCCAAGGCATCCCCTTCTTCATCGACAACATTATCAGGTTCCTCCCCTGAAACTATATTTTTATTCCATCACATCTTATGTGCTTTTTCTTGGAGCGTCGGTTTGTTTTTGTTTTTTGTTTTGTTTGAATAAAATGGATGGGCATCCCCTTCTTCATCGACAACATTATCAGGTTCCTCCCCTGAAACTATATTTTTATTCCATCACATCTTATGTGCTTTTTCTTGGAGCGTCGGTTTGTTTTTGTTTTTTGTTTTGTTTGAATAAAATGGATCCTAGCATTCACTTTATGGGAGAGAGACACGCTCCGCTGTAGCATATGGACAAGTATGTCCTTAGTTTCTACTCATAGTATTCATGGCGAAGTTTCTCCTTCGTTAAATTGTTATATGGTTGGAATTGGAAAATGATACATGTAGTAATTGCTATAAATGTCTTGGGTAATGTGATACTTGGCAATTGTTGTGCTCATGATTAAGCTCTTGCATCATATGCTTTGCACCCATTAATGAAGAAATACATAGAGCATGCTAAAATTTGGTTTGCATATTTGGTTTCTCTAAGGTCTAGATAATTTCTAGTATTGAGTTTGAACAACAAGGAAGACGGTGTAGAGTCTTATAATGTTTTCAATATGACTTTTATGTGAGTTTTGCTGCACCAGTTCATCCTTGTGTTTGTTTCAAATAAACCTTGCTAGCCTAAACCTTGTATCGAGAGGGAATACTTCTCATGCATCCAAAATACTTGAGCCAACCACTATGCCATTTGTGTCCACCATACCTACCTACTACATGGTATTTTCCGCCATTCCAAAGTAAATTGCTTGAGTGCTACCTTTAAAATTCCATCATTCACCTTTGCAATATATAGCTCATGGGACAAATAGCTTAAAAACTATTGTGGTATTGAATATGTAATTATGCACTTTATCTCTTATTAAGTTGCTTGTTGTGCGATAACCATGTTCACTGGGGACGCCATCAACTATTCATTGTTGAATTTCATGTGAGTTGCTATGCATGTCCGTCTTGTCTGAAGTAAGAGAGATCTACCACCTTATGGTTAAGCATGCATATGTTAGAGAAGAACATTGGGCCGCTAACTAAAGCCATGATCCATGGTGGAAGTTTCAGTTTTGGACAACAATCCTCAAATCTCAAATGAGAAAATTATTAATTGTTGTTATATGCTTATGCATAAAAGAGGAGTCCATTATCTGTTGTCTATGTTGTCCCGGTATGGATGTCTAAGTTGAAGAATAATCAATAGCGAGAAATCCAATGCGAGCTTTCTCCTTAGACCTTTGTACAAAGCGGCATAGAGGTACCCCTTTGTGACACTTGGTAAAAACAATGCATTGTGATGATCCGGTAGTCCAAGCTAATTAGGACAAGGTGCGGGCACTATTAGTACACTATGCATGAGGCTTGCAACTTATAAGATATAATTTACATGATGCATATGCTTTATTACTACCGTTGACAAAATTGTTTCATGTTTTCAAAATCAAAGCTCTAGCACAAATATAGCAATCGATGCTTTTTCTCTATGGAGGACCATTCTTTTACTTTCAATGTTGAGTCAGTTCACCTATTTCTCTCCACCTCAAGAAGCAAACACTTGTGTGAACTGTGCATTGATTCCTACATACTTGCTTATTGCACTTATTATATTACTCTATGTTGACAATATCCATGAGATATACATGTTACAAGTTGAAAGCAACCGCTGAAACTTAATCTTCTTTTGTGTTGCTTCAATGCCTTTACTTTGAATTATTGCTTTATGAGTTAACTCTTATGCAAGACTTATTGATGCTTGTCTTGAAGTGCTATTCATGAAAAGTCTTTGCTTTATGATTCACTTGTTTACTCATGTCATATACATTGTTTTGATCGCTGCATTCACTACATATGCTTTACAAATAGTATGATCAAGATTATGATGGCATGTCACTCCAGAAATTATATGTGTTATCGTTTTACCTGCTCGGGACGAGCAGAACTAAGCTTGGGGATGCTGATACGTCTCTGACGTATCGATAATTTCTTATGTTCCATGCCACATTATTGATGTTATCTACATGTTTTATGCACACTTTATGTCATATTCGTGCATTTTCTGGAACTAACCTATTAACAAGATGCCGAAGTGCCAGATGCTGTTTTCTGCTGTTTTTGGTTTCAGAAATCCTAGTAAGGAAATATTCTCGGAATTGGACGAAATCAAAGCCTAGGGGCCTATTTTTCCACGAAGCTTCCGTAAGTCCGAAGGAGAGACGAAGAGGGGCGACGAGGGGGCCACACCCTAGGGCGGCGTGGCCCCCTTGGCCGCGCGACCCTGTGGTGTGGGGCCCCCGTGCCGCCTCTTGACCTGCCCTTCCGCCTACAAATAGCCTCCGTGACGAAACCCCCAGTACCGAGAGCCACGATACGGAAAACCTTCCAGAGACGCCGCCAACGCCGATCCCATCTCGGGGGATCCAGGAGATCGCCTCCGGCACCCTGCCGGAGAGGGGAATCATCTCCCGGAGGACTCTACGCCGCCATGGTCGCCTCCGGTGTGATGTGTGAGTAGTCTACCCCTGGACTATGGGTCCATAGCAGTAGCTAGATGGTTGTCTTCTCCCCATTGTGCTATCATTGTCGGATCTTGTGAGCTGCCTAACATGATCAAGATCGTCTATCTGTAATTCTATATGTTGCGTTTGTTGGGATCCGATGAATAGAGAATACTTGTTATGTTGATTATCAAAGTTATACTTATGTGTTGTTTATGATCTTGCATGCTTTCCGTTACTAGTAGATGCTCTGGCCAAGTAGATGCTTGTAACTCCAAGAGGGAGTACTTATGCTCGATAGTGGGTTCATGCCTGCATTGACACCGGGACAGTGATGAAAGTTCTAAGGTTGTGTTGTCTTGTTGCCACTAGGGATAAAACATTGATGCTATGTCTAAGGATGTAGTTGTTGATTACATTACGCACCATACTTAATGCAATAGTCTGATCCTTTGCAACTTAATACCGGAGGGGTTCGGATGATAACTTTGAAGGTGGACTTTTTAGGCATAGATGCAGTTGGATGGCGGTCTATGTACTTTGTCGTAATGCCCAATTAAATCTCACTATACTCATCATGATATGTATGTGCATGGTCATGCTCTCTTTATTTGTCAATTGCCCAACTGTAATTTGTTCACCCAACATGCTGCTTGTCTTATGGGAGAGACACCTCTAGTGAACTGTGGACCCCGGTCCAATTCTCTTTACTGAAATACAATCTACTGCAATACTTGTTCTACTGTTTTCTGCAAACAATCATCTTCCACACAATACGGTTAATCCTTTGTTACAGCAAGCCGGTGAGATTGACAACCTCACTGTTTCGTTGGGGCAAAGTACTTTGGTTGTGTTGTGCAGGTTCCACGTTGGCGCCGGAATCCCTGGTGTTGCGCCGCACTACATCCCGCCGCCATCAACCTTCAACGTGCTTCTTGGCTCCTCCTGGTTCGATAAACCTTGGTTTCTTTCTGAGGGAAAACTTGCTGCTGTGTGCATCATACCTTCCTCTTGGGGTTGCCCAACGAACGTGTGAAATACACGCCATCACCCATCTAGGGCCGGCGCCTGGTGGGCCCACACCATGCCTAGGCGCGGCCTGGGGTGGGCCCGCGCCTAGGGGTGGTGTGGCCCACTCCTGGCCTTTCTCCGTCTCCCCTTTGGACTCCGTCTGCGTGATAGAAAAATAAGAACTTCTGTTTTTGTTTCGTCCAATTCCGAGAATATTTCCAGAACAACTTTTCTGAAATACAAAACAGTAGAATTCTTCCAGAACAATTCCGGTCCTCCTCGTGATGTCTTGGATCCCATCCGAGACTCCGAACAAACTTCGGTCTCCATCTCATATTCCGAATCTACTTATGCAACATCGAACCTTAAGCGCGTCACCCTACGGTTCGTGAACTATGCAGACATGGTCGAGACTCCTCTCCGAGCAATAACCAATAGCGGGATCTGGAGATCCATAATGGCTCCCACATATTCAACGATAACTTAGTGATCGATTGAACCATTCACATACGATACCGTTTCCCTTTGTCACACGATACTTTACTTGTCCGAGGTTTGATCATTGGTATCTCCATACTTAGTTCGACCTCGTTACCGACAAGTACTCTTTACTCGTACCGTGGTATGTCATCTCTTGTGATCTTAATCACATGCTTGCAAGCTATTCAGACGACGTGCCACCGAGAGGGCCCAGAGTGTATCTATCCGTCATCAGGATGGACAAATCCCACTATTGATCCACATGCCTCAACTCACACTTTCTGAATACTTAATCCCATCTTTATAACCACCCATTTACGTAGTGGTGTTTGATGTAATCAAAGTACCCTTCCGGTATAAGTGATTTACATGATCTCATGGTCGAAGGACTAGGTAACTATGTATCGAAAGCTTATAGCAAGTCGAACTTTAATGACTTGATCTTATGCTATGCTTACTATGGGTGTGTCCATCACATCATTCACCTAATGATATGATCTTGTTATTAATAACATCCGATGTTCATGATCAGGAAACCATGATCATCTATTAATCAACAAGCTAGTTAAATGAGAGGCTTACTAGGGACTCTGGTTGTTTACACAACACACATGTATCAATGTTTCCGGTTAATACAATTATAGCATGGAGTGTAAACATTTATCATGAACATTAAGATATAACAATAACTATTTTATTATTGCCTCTCGGGCATATCTCCAACAGGTGGAGCACACGGAGACACGAGGGTATGATTCCCGTAGTTTCTTCCTTGTAAAGGGAAGTATGTCTACGTTTGGAGGGGTGTGATGCCACGAAGGCCGGCAAACGCCATGAAGGCCTCACCCTATTCAACGGTGAGCAACGCCACAAAGGCCTAGCTCACGCTCCACTAAGCGGTTGCCTTAAGGTCGCAACCGGCACCTTTACACAAAGCTTGGGGCACACATCCACAACCGAATTGGAGGCTCCCAAGATGTAACCACGAAGATTTACACAAAGAGTAGCTTTGAGGTCACCACAAAGATCCACTAAGAATGATGATGAAATACAAATCCCTTTGGTGGAAGTATAGATCTAGGTCTCCTCTACCAAATCCTCAAATATGGTGAAGTTTGAGTGGGGGAGTAGAGAGATCTAGGAAATTTAAGCTCTAGCAATGGAGTTCAAGAAGATGTGCAAGAAGTGTTGACTCCATTGGGGAAGAAGGCTATTTATATGAGTAGGCACTTCAGATCAGACTGTTGTGGACCATTTTGCGTAAAACCGGAAGTACTGGCCACAACGTCCGGAAGTACCGGCTGGATCCCTTCAGCTGCTGAGCAGATGTTGCGTACGATGAAGGCAGAATAAGGGCGGTAGTACCGGTGGTCGGTACTACCGGCCAAGTTTTGGCCCTATTTATGGAATCATGCAAAACGATACTGGAAGGCTACTGCCTCCAAATCGCCCTTTCCGGAAGTAGGACCGGAAGTAGGGCTGTAGTAGCGATCGCCGGTACTACCGCCAACTTCCGCCCAGAGACTTTT